>NW_023331289.1:0-42332 GCF_011100685.1 Canis lupus familiaris
AACGCAGTGTCCAAAGGGTACTTTCTTCTGAGATTTGAGCTCACCCCAGTCCCTCACAGTTCCACATGGCTTTCAGATGAAATTTCGAACATCCTCACTAGACGTGTTCCTCAGAAGCTCATAGGACAAAAGGAGCTAGCTGTAGGCTTCAACACTTGTGTCTCTTGTGAAGTAGAGTGGTATACATGGAACCTCCTGACTTACAATGTAGCTACATTCTCACAGCCTTTAGGACGCAGCTAGTGGAAAGGTGCATTTGAGGCATGCTGCTGAGGATCAGAGTCACCCGGTCCAGGTGAGGCCCAGGTGGGGCCGGAGTCACCTAGTACAGAAGAGGCCAAAGTGAGGACCAGAGTTACCAGGTCCAGGTGAGGCCAACCTGCAGGCCATGCAGAGGAACCATGTCCCAATGATGCCCAGGTAGTTACCAGAGTCACCAGGTCCAGATGAGGCCCAGGTTTGGAGCATATTCACTAGGTCCAGGTGAGCCCCAGTTGAGGACCAGAGTCACCAGGTCTGGTTGAGGCCTAGAGGGGTACCAGAATCACCTGGTCCTGGTGACATCCAGATGGGGACCAGAGTCACCAGGTCACGGTGAGGCCCAGAGGGAGTCCAGAGTCATCATGTCCAGGTGAGGCTCAGGGGTGGGACAGAGTAACCAGGTCACAATGATGCCCAGGTGAGGACCAGAGTCCCAGGTCTGGGTGAGGCCCAGAAAGGATCAGATTCACCAGTTCCAGGTGAGGCCAAGAAGGAGTCCACAGCAATCAGGTCCAGGTGGGGAACAAAACCACCAGGACTGGGTGATGCCCAGATGGGGACCAGATTCACCAGGTCCAGGTCAGGCCCAGGTGGTGACCAGAGTTACCAGTTCTGGGTGAGGACCAGGTAAGGACCAGATTCACCAGGTCCAAGTGAGGCCCACGTGGGGACCTGTGTCACCAGGTATGGGTGAGGCCCAGGTGGCAACCCCACTCACCAGGTCCAGGTGAGGCCAACCTGCAGGCCATAGTCACCAGATCCAGGTCAGGCCCTGGTGGGGACCGGAGTCACCAGGTAAATGTGAGGCTAGAAGGACACCACAGTCACCAGGTCCAGATGTGGTTCATGTGGGAATGAGAGTCACCAGGTCCAGGTGAGACCCAGGTGGGGACCACAGTCACCAGGTCCAGATTGAGGCCTAGGTGGGGTGCCCAGAGTCATCAGGGCCAGGTGAGGCCAAAGTGTGGATCAAAGTTATCAGGTCCAGGTGAGTCCCGTGTGGGGAACAGAGTAACCATGTCCCATTGATGCCGAGGTGAGACCAGAGTCACAAGGTCCAGACGAGGCCTAAGTGAGAAGTAGATTCACCAGGTCCTGTTGAGACCCAGTTGAGGACCAGAGTCCCCAGCTCCAGTTAAGGCCCAGAGGAGGACCAGCGTCACCCGGTCCAGGTGATAAACAGGTGGAGACCAGAGTCACCACATCAGGGTGAGGCCAAGATGGATCGAGAGTCACTAGGTCCAGATGAGGCCCCGATGTAGAACTGAGTAACCAGGTCCCATGATGCCCATGTGAGGACCAGAGTCACCAGGTCCAGGTGAGGTCCCTGTGGGAACCAGTCACCTCCTCCAGGTGAGGCCCAGGTGGGACTACAGTCACCAAGTCAAGGTGAGGTCCAGAGGGAGACCAGAGTCACCAGGTCCAGGGGAGGCCCAGGTAGAGAAGAGAGTAAACAGGTCCCAATGATGCCCAGGTAAGGACCAGAGTCACCAGGTCCAGGTGAGGCCCAAATATGGATCAGGGTCGTGTTGTTCCAGGTGAGGCCAAAGGAGACCACAGGAACGAAGTCCAGGAGAGACCCATATGGGAACCAGAACCACCAGATCCAGGGGAGATCCAGGTGGGGACCACAGTCACAAGGTCCAGGTGAGGCCCAGGTGGCAAGAAGATTCACCAAGTCCAGGTGAGAACCAGGTGGTGACCAGAGTCACCAGGTGCAGGTGACGACCCGGTAATGACCAGATTCACCAGGTCCAAGTGAAGCCCAGGGAGGGACGAGAGTCACCAGGTAAGGGTGCGGCCCTAAAAGGGAACCAAAGTAAGCAGTTTAGATTGAGGCCCAGAGTTTGACCAGAGGTCCCCGGTCAAAGTGAGGCCCAGGTGTGGAATACAGTATCCAGGTCGCAATGCTGCCTAGGTGAGGACCAGAGTCACTAGGACCATGCAAGGCCCAGATGGGGATCAGAATCACCAGGTCCTGGTGAGGCATAGAAGGAGACCACAGTCACCAGTATCAGGTGAGCCCCATGTGGGAACCAGAGCCACTCTATCCAGCTGAGTCCCAGGTCCATGTGAGGCCCACGTGAGGACCAAATTCATCAGGTTGAATTGAGGCATAGCTGGGGACAAGAGTCACCAGGTCTGGGTGAGGCCTAGGTGGGGAATGACTCACCAGGTCTGAGTTAGGTCACAGTGGGGACTAGAGTCACCAGGTCCAGATGAGGCCAAACTGAGGACCAGAGTCATCAGATCCAGGTGAGGTCTATGTTGGAAAGAGAGTCACCAGGTCCAGGAGAGGTCCAGGTGGGGACCAGCGTCACCGGATCCAGGTGGAGCCCAAGTGGGGACCAGAGTCACCAGGTCCAGATGAGGCCCAGGTATGGATCAGAGTTACCAGGTACACGTGAGGCCCAGGTGGGGACCAGAGGCAACAGGTCCATGTGAGGCCGGCTGGGGACCATGGTCAACAGGTCTATGTGAGGCCCAGGTGTGGAACATTGTAACCAGGACCAGGTGAGTCCCAGGTGGTAACAACTGTCACCAGGTCCAGGTGAGACCCAGATGGGAACCAGGATCACCAGGTACACGGGAGGCCCTTGAAAGTACAAGAGTCAACAGTTCGAGGTGAGGTGCAGGTGGCAACCAGAGTCAGCACGACCAAGTGAGACCTATGTGGGGTTCACAGTCACCCGGGCAGGTGAGATCCAGAGGGGGACCAGAGTCACCTGGTCCAGGTGAGGTCCAGTTGTGGAACAGTGTAACCGCGTCCCAATTATGCCCAGTTGAGGACCATGGTCAACAGGGCCAGGTGAGGCCCAGATGGGGATCAGAGTCACCAGATCCAGATTGAGGCCTAGGTGGGGGCCCAGAGTCATCAGGGCCATGTGAGGCCAAAGTGTGGAGCAAAGTTATCAGGTCCAGTTGAGTCCCAGGTGGGAACCAGTCACCTCGTCCAGGTGAGGCCCACAAGAGTAGTGCCTCCAAGCTCAATCCTGCGATTTCCTAGTAATCCTGTCTTAGACTGGTGCTACATACTAAGTTCCATACTAACTAATTGAACCCTGCATCCAACGGCAACTTACATCCGAGAGTTGGGCTCACACGCAGTCCCTCACAGTTCCACACTGACTGCAGAATGTGTTTCCAACATCTTCACCAAAGACGCTTGTCAGAAGCTTGTGAGACGCAAGTGGAATAATGCAGGCCTGGAAGGTGTCTCCAGGTGGGAGTAGAGTGGTATTCTTGGAACCTCCTGAGTTAAAATACTGCTGCGTTCTCAGGGGCCAGAAGAATGCAGGTAGTTGAAAGCTGGCTTCTAAACATGCTTCCTTGTGAGAGTTGAGGGTGAGGGCTGGGACCCTCCCGCCACCTGACTGCCTGTAGACATAGTTCCTAACATCCTTATGTTAGGTGCTGGAAGAGGTTGTGAAAAGCATGTAGACGTTTCAGGCTTTGTAGTCACGTGTAACTGAGTTCAATACAGCGATTTTCCAACAGCCTTGTTCAATTGAAGTAGTAGCTAGGTTCTAACTCCCATAAAAGAGTGGCTAGCGACAGCTGCCCTGCAAAGCATACACGCTTCTCAGAGTTGAGCTTTATGGCCTGTACCTCCCACAGTGTGACGGCCTGTACGGATCGCTTCCACAGCATTCGTTTCTATGCGGGACAGTAGCGGAGTGAGAACCAAGTGTCTGCATTGTCAATTCGCGAACTAACCGGACCACCTGCCTCCAGTGATGCACACTCCTTGGATGAGCTTATGGCTTGTTCCTCCCACATGCTGACCGCCTGTACCTTTCACTTCAAAAGGACATCGTTCGAATACGGGACACAAGTTTTGTGAGAGGCAAGTGTCTCCTAGCCCAATCCAACAACTTCTGAGTAATTCCTCCCTCAGAAGGGAGGCTAACATACTAACTTCCAAACCTGAGTACCTAGTTGAAAGCTGTCTCTCTGGGGAACTTCCTTCTGCAAGATGAGCTGACACGCGGTCCTTCCCAGTTCCACACTGCCTGCAGATGAAGTTATGAACATCCTCACTAGAGATGTTTGTCAGAAGCTCATGGGATGCAAGGTGCAAGCTGCAGGCTTCAACGGTTGTGTCTCCAGGTGCAGTGGAGCTTTATTTCATGGAACGAACTGACTTAATGCTGTAAAGTTTGGGTTTAGGTTATGGGTTAGGGTCCTGTTTAAGCTTAGGGTTAGGGTTTAGGGTTAGGGTTAGTGTTAGGGTTCAGGTTAGGGTAGGGGTAGTTTCAGGTTTAGGGGTAGGCTATGGGTTAGGGTTAGGGTTAGGTTAGGTTACGGGTTAGGTTTAGGGGTTAGGGTATGGGTTAGGTTATGGATTAGGGTTCGGGTTAGTGTTAGTGTTAGGGTTAGGGTACGGGTTAGGGTTAGGGTTAGTGTTAGGGTATGGCTTAGGGTTCGGTTTAGGTTACGGTTAGGATTAGGGTTAGGGTACGGGTTAGGGTTAAAGTTAGGGTACTGTTCAGGGTTAGGGTTAGGGTTAGGTTACGGGTTAGGTTAGGGATAGGGTAAGGGTTAAGGTTAGGATTAGGTTAGGGTTAGGGTTAGGGTTAGGATTTGGGATTGGGTTTCATTAGGTTAGGGTTGGGGTTAGGGTTAGGGTTAGGGTACGGGTTAGAGTTTGGGTTAGGGTACAGGTGAGGGTTAGGGTAAGCGTTAGGGTACGGGTTAGGATTAGGGACAGGTTAAGGTTAGGTTTTGGGTTAGGTTTAGGGTTAGGTTAGGGTTTAGGGTATGGGATGGGGGTTAGCTTTAGGGTACTGTTTAGCGTTAGGGTTAGTGTTTAGGGGTAGGTTACAGGTTAGAGTTACGGTTAGGGTTAGAGTACGGGTTAGGGGTAGTGTTATAGTTCGGGTTATGTTTAGGGTTTTGGGTTAAGGGTTAGGCTACGGGTTAGGGTTAGTGTTAGTGGTTATGATTAGGGTTTGGTTTTAGGCTTAGGTTTAGGGTACAGATTAGGGTTAGGGTATGGGTTAGGGTTAGGGTGAGGGTACGGTTTAGAGATATGGTATGGATTACGGTACGGGTTTAGGTATGGGTTAGGGTACTGGTAACAGTTAGGGTTTGTGTTAGGTTTAGGTTACAGGTTAGGGCTAGGTTTAGGGTTAGGGTTAGGGTACAGGATAGGGTTAGGTTTAGGGTTAGTGTTAGGGTTTGGGTTAGGGTACGTGTTAGAGTTAGGTTTAGGGTACTGTTTAGGGGTAGGTTAGGGTTAGGTTTAGGTTACGGGTTAGGGTTAAGATTAGGGTTTAGGGTAGGTTACTGTTAGGGTTAGTGTTAGGGTTAGGTTTCGGTTAGGGTTAGGGTTAGGGTTAGGGTACTGTTTACAGTTAGGTATAGTGTTAGGTTTAGTTTACGGGTTAGGGTTAGGGTTAGGGTTAGGGTGAGGTTATGGGTTAGGGTTAGGGTTAGGGTTTGGGTTAGGGTATGGGATACCGTTTAGGGTTAGGGTTAGGGAACGCGTTAGGGTTAGGGTTGGGTTTAGGGTTAGGCTTAGGGTACGGGTTCAGGTTAGGGTTAGGGGTAGGGTATGGGTTTGTTTATGGGTTAGGGTATGGGTACAGTTACGGGTTAGTGTTAGGGTTTGGGTTAGGGAACAGGATAGATTAGGTTTGGGTTCGGGGGTTAGGGTACAGGTTAGGGTACAGGTTAGTTTATGGGTTTAGGGGCAGGGTACGGGTTAGGGTTAGTGTTAGGAGTTAGGGTTAGGGGTTTGGTTTAGGGTTAGGGTTAGGGTTAGGGGTAATGGTTAAGGGTTAGGGTTAAGGCTAGGGTTAGGGTTAGGGTGGTTAGGGGTTCGGGTTCGGGTTAGGGTTAGGGGTTAGGGGTTAGTTTTAGGATTAGGGTTAGGTGTTTAGGGGTTAGGGTTAGGGTTAGGGTTACAGTTTAGGGTTAGGAGTTAGGTAAGGGTTTGGGTTAGGGTTAGGGTTAGGGTTAGGGTCGGGTATGGCTTAGGATAGGGTTAGGGGTTAAGGTACATGTTTGGGTTAGGGTTAGGGGTACTGCTAGGGTTAGGGTTAGGTTTAGTTTCTGGGTTAGGGTTAGGTTAGTTTACGTGTTAGGGATATGGTTAGGGTGAGGGTTAGGGTTAGTTTAGGATTAGGGTTAGGGTTAGGATTTAGAGATAGGGTTAGGGTTATGATTAGTTACGGTTAGGTTTAGGGGTAGTTTAATGTTTGGGTACGGTTTTATGGAGTAGAATTAGGGGCAGGGTACGGTATAGGGTTAGGGTATTGGTTAGGGGTTAGTTTTTAGGGTTAGGATTAGGGTACGGGTTAGGGTTAGTGTTAGGGTACCATTTAGGGTTAGTATACAGGTTAGCGTTAGGGTTGGGGTTAGCGTAAGGTTTAGGGCACAGGGTTAGAATTAGGGTAGGGTATTGTTTGGGTTAGGGTTAGGTGTTAGATTTAGGTTATGTGTTAGAGTTAGGGTACGGGTTAGGGTTAGGATACGGGTTAGGGTTAGTGTACGGGTTAGGGTTGGGGTTAGGGTATGGTTTAGGGTTAGGGTACAGGTTAGGGTTAGGGTACGAGTTACGGTTAGGCTTCAGTTAGGGTTAGGGTTAGGGTAAGGGTTAGGGTTAGGTTAGGGTTAATTGTTGAGGTTCAGGGTAAATAAATAGCGTTATTGGTTAGGGGTTAGGGGTAGTGTTAGGGTTAGGGTTAGGGTTAAGGTTTGGGGTTACGGTTAGGGGTTAGGGTTAGGGTTTGGGTTAGGGTTTAGGGTAGGGTTAAGGGGTTAGGGTTAGGGTTAGGGTTAGGTTTAGGGGTTATGGGTTAGGGGTTAGGGTTAGGGTTGGGGGTTTAGGGGTTAGGGTTAGGGTTACGGTTAGGTTTAGGAATTAGGTTACGGGTTAGTGTATGGGTTAGGTTTCAGGTTAGGTTTAGGGTTAAGGTTAGGGTTTAGTGTTAGGGGTTATGTTTAGGAGTTCGGACTTCGGTTTAGGGTTCGGGGTTAGGTTTAGGGTTCTGTTAACGGTTTAGGGTTAGGGTTAGGGTTAGGGTACGTGTGTACGGTTACGTTTAGGGAAACAGGTTAAGGTTAGGGTTCGGGTACTGGGTTTGTGTATGGGTATTAGGGTACAGGTTAGGGCTAGGGTACGGGTTAAGGATTAAGGGTAGGGTTAAGGGTAGGGTTAAGTATAGGGTTAGGGTTAGGAGTTAGAGGTTATGGTTAGGGTTAGGGTTTAGGGCTTAGGGTTAGGGTTACGGTTAGGGTTAGGAATTAGGTTTAGGGTTTGGGTTAGGGTTAGGTTTAGGGTTAGTATTAAGGGTTAGGGTTAAGGATTAGGGTTAGGGTTTGGGGTTAGGGTTTGGGTTAGGTTTAGGGTTAGTGTTAAGGGTTAGGGTTAAGGATTAGGGTTAGGGTTTGGGGTTAGGGTTTGGGTTAGGGTTTAGGTTTAGGGTTAGGGTTAGGGTGAGTTTAGGGTTAAGGTTATGGTTAGGGTACGGGTTTGTGTTAGGGTGTCGGTAAGATTAGGGTTATGGTACGGGTTAGGGTTAGGGTATGGGTTTGGTATGGGTTAGGGTTATTGTTAGGGTTAGGGTATGGGTATGGGTTAGGTTTAGGGTTAGGGTACAGGATCGGGTTTAGGGTTAGGATACGAGTTAGGGTTAGGTTTAGGGATTGGGTTAGGGTTAGGGTTAGGGTACGGGTTAGGGTTAGGTTTAGGGTATGGGTTAGTGTATGGGTTAGGTTACAGGTTAGGTTACAGGTTAGGTTTATGGTTAGGTTTAGGGTTAAGGTTAGGGTTAGTGTATAGGGTTATGTTTAGGGTTAGGGTACAGGATGCGGGGTTAGGGTTAGGTTTAGGGTTAGGGGTTAGTTTAGGGTTATGTTAAGGTTTAGGGTTTAGTGTTGGGGTTAGGGTGCGGGTTACGGTTAGAGTACGGGTTACGGGTTATGGTTAGGGAACAGGTTAGGGAACGGGTTTAGGGTACTGGTTAGTGTACGGGTTAGGGCTACTGTACTGGTTAGGGTTAGGGTACGGGTATGGGTTAGTGTAAGGGTTAGGGTTAGTGTACGGGTTAGGGTTAGGGTTAGGGTATGGTTTAGGGTTAGGGTATGGGTTAGGGTTAGGGTATGGGTTAGGTTTAGGGTTAGGTTTAGGGTTAGGGTTAGGGTAATTGTTAGGGTTACGTTTAGGGTTAAGTGTTGAGGTTCAGTGTAATTAAATAGCGTTAGGGGTTAGGGGTTAGGGGTAGTGTTAGGGTTAGGGTTAAGGTTTGGGGTTATGGTTAGGGTTAGGGGTTAGGGTTAGGGTTTGGGTTAGGGTTAGGGTTAAGGGTAGGGTTAAGGAATAGAGTTAGGGTTAGGGTTAGGGTTTAGGGGTTTGGGTTAGGGTTAGGGGTTAGGTTTTTAGGCTAGGGTTAGGGTTAGGGTTAAGGGTTTGGGTTAAGATTTAGGGTTAGGGTTAGGTTTATGGGTTATTGGTTAGGGATTAGGGTTAGGTTTGGGGGTTCAGGGTTAGGGTTAGGATTACGGTTAGGGTTAGGAATTAGGTTTAGGGTTTGGGTTAGTTTAGGGTTAGGGTTTAGTGTTAAGGGTTAGGGTTAAGGGTTAGGGTTAGGGTTAAGGGTTAGGTTTTGGGTTAGGGTTTGGGTTAGGTTTAGGGTTAGGAGTTAGGGTTAGGGTTAGGGTTAGGGTTATGTTATGTTAGGGTAAGGGTTAGGGTTAGGGTGCGGGTTACGGTTAGATTACGGTTACGTTATGTTTAGGGAACGGGTTAGGGTTAGGGTTAGGGTACTGGTTGTGTATGTGTTTGGGTACGGTTAGGGCTAGGCTTTAGGGTTAGGGTTATGTTTAGGGTTAGGGTTAAGCGGTGAGGGGTTAGGGTCTAGGTTTAGGGGTTATGTTAAGGTTTTAGGGTTTGGGTTAGGGTTTAGGGTACGGGTTTACTGTTAGGAGTATGGGTTACGGTTTACGGTTTAGGGAACAGGTTAGGGTTAGGGTTAGGGTACTGCGGTTGTTAATGGGGTTGGGTATGGGTTAGGGCTAGGGTTACGGGTTACGGGTTAGGGTTAAGGTAGGGTTTTAAGGAATTAGGTTAGGGTTAGGGTAGGGTTAGGGTTAGGGGTTTAGGGTTTGGGTTAGGGTATAGAGGTTAGGTTTTGTGTTAGGGTTTTCTACGGTTAGGGTTAGGGTTTAAGGGTTAGGGTTAGGATTAGGGGTTATGGGTTCATGGGTTTAGGGGTTAGGGTTAGGGTTTCGGGTGTTTAGAAGCTTAGGGTTAGGGTTATGGTTTTAGGGTTAGGAATTAGGTTTAGGGTTTGGGTAGGGTAAGGGTTAGGTGTTAGCGTTAGTGTTAAGGGTTAGGGTTAAGGGTTTAGGATTAGGGTTAGGGGTAGGGTATGGGTTACGGTTAGAGTATGGGTTACGGTTTACGGTTAGGGAACGGGGTTAGGGTTAGGGTACGGGTACTGATTAGGGTTAGGGTAGGAATAGGGTTAGTGTAAGGGTTAAGGTTAGGGAAGTGTCCGGGATAGGGTTAGGGTTAAGGTACGGGTTTGGGTGCGTGTTAGGGTACAGGTAGGGTTAGGTTTAGGGTACAGATTAGAGTTAGGGTACAGGTTAGGGTTCGGTTTATGTTATGGTGAGTGTTAGCGTTAGGGTACGGTTTTAGGTATGGGTAGGTTTCAGGTTAGGTTAGGTTAGGTTTTAGAGTTAGGGGTTAGGGTTAGTGTTAGTGTTAGTGTTAGTTTTTCGGGTTAGGGTTAGGGTAGGGGTTATGGTTAGTTTTAGGGGTGTGGTAGTGTTAGTGTTAGTGTTAAGGTTAGGGGTTAAGGTTAGGGTTAGGGTTTGGGTTAGTGTTAGGATTAGGGTTAGGGTTAGGGTTAAGGGTTAGGGTTAAGGGTTAGGGTTTTAGGTTTATGGGTAGTGGTTAGGGTTTCCGGTTTAGGGTTAGGGTTAGGGGTAGGGAATTAAGGTTTAGGGTTAAGGGTTAGGGTTTGTTTTTGGTTTAGGTTTAGGGTTAGGGTGTTAGGTTTTTAGGGTTAGGGTTAGATGTTAGGTTAGGGTTAGGGTTAGGAGTTAGGATAGGGTTTATGGTTAGGTACGTGTTAGTGTAGGGTTAGGATACGGGTTAGGGTATGGGTGTAGGGTACGGGTTAGTGTTAGAGTAATGGTTAGGGTTAGGTTTGTGGACGGGTTTAGTGTACGGGTTAGGGTGTGGGCTTAGGTTTTCGGGTACGGGTTAGGGTTATGGGTTAGGGTTGAGGTACAGGTTAGTGTTAGGTGTACCTGTTAGGGTTAGAGTACGGTTAGGGTTAGTGTACGGGTTAGTTTAGGGTTAGTGTTCAGGTTAGGGTTAGGGATAGGGGTTCGGGTTAGGGTTAGGGTTATGGTTAGAGTTAGGGTTAGGGTTAAGTGGTAGGGTTAAGAGTTCGGTTTAGGATAGGTTTAGTGTTAGGGTTAGGGGTTTAGGGTTAGGGATTTGATTTGATTCGATTCTTTTCGATTCGATTCGATTCAATTCTTTTCGATTTGAATTGATTCGATGCAATTCTTTCAATTCGATTCTTATCGATTCGATTCTTTTCAATTCGATAGATTCTTTTCTATTTGATTCAATTTGATTCGATTCGATTCGAGTCTTTTTGATTCGATTTGTTTCGATTTGATTCTTTTCAGTTCGATTCGATTGAAATCTTTTCGATGTGATTCAATTCGATTCTTTTATGAATCGATTTGATTCTTTTCAATTCGACTCGATTTTTTTCTATTCGATTCGATTTCTTTTCCATTCGATTTGATTCGATTCTTTTCGATACGATTCGATTCTATTCTTTTCGATTCGATTCTCTTCGATTCTATTCTATTTCTTTTTGATTCGATTCGATTTTTTTCAATTCGATTCGATTCCTTAGATTCGATTCAATTCGATTCAAATCTTTCGTTTCGATTCGATTCTTTTCATTTTGATTCTAATCTTTTTCGATTAGATTCGATTCTTTTCGATTTGATTCAATTTGATTCGAATCTTTTCGAATCGATTCTATTCTTTTCGATTCGATTCGATTCCTTTTCGATTTTGATTCGATTCTTTCGATTCGATTCAAATCTTTTTTTTAAGTTTTTTTTAAATTTTTTATGATTTACTTATGATAGTCACAGAGAGAGAGAGAGAGAGAGGAGAGGCAGAGACATAGGCAGAGGGAGAAGCAGGCTCCATGCACCGGGAGCCTGACGTGGGATTCGATCCCAGGTCTCTAGGATCGCGCCCTGGTCCAAAGGCAGGCGCTAAACCGCTGTGCCACCCAGGGATCCCACGATTCAATTCTTTTTGATTCAATTCGATTCGATTTGATTCGATACTTTTCGATTCGATTCTTTTCGATTCGATTCAATCTTTTCGATTTGATCGATTTCTTTCAATTCGATTCGATTCGATTTGATTCAATTTGATTCTTTTCGATTCGATTCAATTATTTTTTATTTGACTCAAACTCAATGGTTTGATTCGATTATTTTTTGATTCGATTTGATTCGATTCGATTATTTTCGCTCAATCGATTGTATTCGAATATTTTCGATTCGATTCGATTGCATTAGATTCGATTATTTTTTTATTCAATTCAATACGATTATTTGATTTGATTCGATCATTGTGGTTCGATTCAAATATTTTCGATTCGAATCGATGTTTTTCGATCGATTCTTTTATTCGATTCGATTATTTTCACTTCGATTCGACTTTGATGCGAATCGATTATTTTAGATTTCAATTCGATTCGATTCGATTATTTTCAATTGATTAGATTATTTTCGATTCGAATCAATTCGATTATTTTCGATTGGAATCTTTTCACTTCAATTGGATTATTTTCGATTCGATTCGATGCTATCGATTATTTTCGATTCAATTTGATCGAATGCAATATTTTCGATTCAATGCAAATCAATTTGATTATTTTTGATTATTTGATTCGATTTGATTCGATTATTTTCATTCGATTTCAATTCTTTTTGATTCGATTCGATTCTTTTCGATTCGATTCGATTATTTTATATCAATTTGGTTCGAATCGAATCGATTATTTTCAATTCAATTCGATGTGATTCGGTTCGATATTTCGATTTGATTCAATTATTTTTGATTCAATTCGATTCGATCAATTCGATTATTTTCGATTCGATTCTGATCGATTATTTTTCAAATCATTCGGTTCGATTCGATTCGATTATTTTAGATTCAATTCGGTTCGATTCGGTTCGATTATTTTCGATTTGATTGGATGGATTAGTTTAGATATTTTCGATTCGATTCGATTCTTTTCAATTCATTTCGATTATTTCCGATTCTATTCAATGCGAATTGATTATTTTCGATTCAATTACATTCGATTCGATTCGATAATTTTCGATTCGATTCGATTCTTTTCAATTCGATTCAATTCTTTCGATTCGATTCAATATTTATGATTCAAATGACTCAATTCTTTTCGATTCGATTATTTTTTATTCGATTCAGTTATTTTCGATTTGATTATATTCAATTAGATTCGATTCGATTATTTTCGATTCGATTCGATGTGAATCGATTATTTTCTAATCGATTGTTTTAATCGATTCGATTCGATTATTTTTGATTCGATTCGATTCGATTATTTTCGATTCGGTTCGATTAATTTTCGATTGATTCTTTTCGATTCGTTTCGATTATTTTCCATTCGAATGATTCGATTATTTTCGATTCGACTATTTTCAATCGATTCGATTATTTTCAATTCGATTTGATATTTCGATTTCAATTCAATTCTATTATTTTCTATTCAATTCGATTTGATATGAATCGATATTTTGATTCGATTCGATTCGATTCGATTATTTTCGATTCGATTTGGTTCGATTATTTTTGATTCAATTCGATTTGGTTCGATTATTTTCGATTCAATTCGATTCTTTTCAATTCTATTCGATTCTTTTGGTTTCCATTTATTTGATTGTTTTCGATTCTATTGATTTGATTCGATTATTTTCGATTCGATTCTCTTCTATTCCATTCTTTTCGATTCGATTCGATTCTATTCGATTCGATTTGATGATTCGATTAGATTATTATCAATTCGATTTGATTCGATTCTTTTCGATTCGATTCGATTATTTTCGATTCATTTCGATTCAATTATTTTTGATTCAATTCGATTCTCTTCGATTCCATTCTTTTCGATTTGAATCCATTCGATTATTTTCGATTCGATTCTTTATATTCGATTCCATTATTTTCGATTCGATTCGATTATTTTTTATTCAATTCGATTCAATTATTTTCGATTGATTCAATTTGATGCGAATCGATTATTTTCGATTCGATTCGATATTTTCAATTCGAATCGATTCGATTCTTTTCGATTGGATTCTTTTCGATTCGATTGGATTCTTTTCGATTCGATTGGATTATTTTCAATTCAATTTGATTGGATTATTTTCAATTCGATTCGATGCGAATCGATTATTTTCGATTCAATTCGATTTGATGCGATTATTTTCGATTCGATTGATTATTTCGATTCGATTCGATTTGAATCGATTCGATTAGTTTCGATTTGACTCGATTACTTTCGATTCAATTCAATTTCAATTTGATTATTTTCGATCGATTTGATTGGATTGGATTCAATTATTTTTCAATTCGATCTGATTATTTTTCATTCGATCGATTCTTCTCAATTCGATTCGATTATTTTCAATTCGATTCGATTCGCTTATTTTCGATTCAATTCGGTTCGATTCGATTCAATTATTTTCAATTCAATTCGATCGATTGGTTCAATTATTTTTATTTGATTCGATTCGATCGATTATTTTCGATTCGATAAGATTACTTTGATTCGATTATGTCGATTCGATTTCATATTTTCAATTCAATTCAACTCGATTATTTTCGATTCGATTCAATGCAAATCGATTATTTTTGATTAGATTCGATTCAATTTTTTTCGATTCGATTCGATTATTTTCAATTCGATTCAATTTATTTTCATTTCGATTCAGTTCGATTTAATTCTATTATTTTTCGATTCGAGTATGTTCATATCGATTCGAATCGTTTTGATTCAATTCGATATTTCAATTTTGAATCAATTCTTTTCTTTTTCAATTCGATTCTTTTCGATTCGGTTTGATATTTTTGATTTGATCAACTCGATTCTTTTTGATTCGAGTATCTAAGATTCAATTCGATTCTTTTCGATTCAATTCGATTCGATTCAATACGATTCTTTTCGATTGTATTTGATTCGATTCTTTTCGATTCTATTCGATTCGATTCTTTTCGATTCAATTCGATATGATTCGATTCTTTTCAATTCCATTCGATACGATTCGATTCTTTTCGATTCGATTCGATCTTTTCATTTTGATTCGATTCGTTTCGATGCTATTCAATTCGATTCTTTTCGATTCAATTCGATTCATTTCGATGCTATTCAATTCGATTCTTTTCGATTTGATTCGATTCTTTTCAATTTGATTTGATTCTTTTCGATGGATTCGATTCGATTCTTTCTATTCGATTCGATACAATTTGATTCTTTTAGATTCGATTTGATTTGATTTTTTTGGGTTCTGTTCGATTGATTCTTTTCAATTCAATTTGATATGATTCAATTATTTTCGATTCAATACCATTCAATTTTTTCGATTTGATTCGATTCCTTTCTTTTCGTTTCGATTCGATTCTTTTCGATTCGATTGTTTCAATTCGATTCGATTATGTTCGATTGGATTCTTTTTGATTCAATTCAATTCGATACGATTCTTTTCGATTTGATTCGATTCATTTTGATTCGATTCGATTCTTTTCGATTCAATTAAATACGATTCTATTCTTTTTGATTCAATTCAATTTGATTCTTTTCGATTCGATACGATTCGATTCGATTCTTTTTGATTTGATTCCATTCAATTCGATCTTTTCGATCTATTCTATTCGATTTTTTTCATTTAGATTCGATTCTTTTTGATTCGATTCGATTCGATTCGAATATTTCGTTTCGATTAGATTCTCTACAATTCGATTCTTTGGATTCGATTCTTTTTGATTTGATTCAATTTGATTCTTTTCGATTCGATTCGATTCGATTCTTTTCAATTCGAATCGATTCAATACAATTCGATTACTTTGATTCGATGAAATTTTATTCGATTTTTTCGAATCGATTTGATTCGATTATTTTCGATTCGACTCGATTTGATTCGATTCGATTATTGATTCCATTCAATTTCAATTATTCTCGATTCAATTCGATTTGATTCGATTATTTTTTATTCAATTCGATTCAATTATTTCTATTCGATGTGATTCAATTCTATTTGATTCTTTTCGATTCAATCAATTCGATTTGATTCTTTTCAATTTGAATCGAATCTTTTCGATTTGATTGCATTCGATTCAATTCTTTCGATTCGATTCGATTCAATTCTTTTCGATTCGATTCGATTCTTTCAATACAATTCTATTCTTTTTGATTCGATTCGATTGATTCTTTTCGATTTGATACGATTCGATTCTTTTGATTCAATTCAATTCAGTTTGATTATTTTCAATTCGATCTTTTCCATTTGATTCGATTCTTTCTGTTTCGATTCGATTCTTTTCGATTCGTTGCTTTTCGATTCAATTCGATCTTTTCAATTCAATTCGATTCGATTCTTTTCGTTTCGATTTGATTCTTTTCTATTTATTGATTCGATTCATTTCAATTAGATTCGATACTGTTCGATTCGATTCTTTTCGATTCAATTCAATTGTAATCGATTCGATTCTTTTCGATTCAATTTGATTTGATTCGATACGATTCTTTTCGATTCGATTTTTCGGTTGTCGTTCGATTCTTTTCGATTAACTTTGATTCGATTCTTTTCGATTCGATTCGATTCTTTTCGATTTGTATGATTCGATTCGTTTCGATTTTTTTCAATTCTTTCGATTCGAATCTATTGATTCTTTTGATTCAATTCGATTTGATTGATTCTTTCGATTCGATTCGATTCCATTCCATTCAATTCGATTCTTTCGATTCAATTCGATTCTTTTCAATTCGATATGATCGATTCAATTCTTTTCGATTCGATTCAATTCAATTTGATTCTTTTCCATTCGACTTTTTCGATTCGATTCTTTTCAATTTGATTCTTTTTGATTCGATTCAATTCGACTCTTGTCATTTCGATACGATTCTTTTTGATTCGATTCGATTCTTTCATTTCGATTAGATTCTCTCGATTCAATTCTTTCCGATTCGATTCTTTTCGATTCGATCCGATTCGATCCGATTCGATTCTTTTTGATTCGATACGATTCAATTTGATTCTTATCACTTCGATTCGATTTGTTTCGATTCTTTTCAATTCAAATCGATTCAACACGATTCGATTAGATTATTTTTGATTCGATGCAATTTGATTCGATTTTTTTCGAATCGATTTGATTGGATTCGATTATTTTCGATTCGACTCGATTTGATTCGATTCAATTATCAATTCAATTCAATTCTAATTATTTTTGATTCGATTCGATTCGATTATTTTTTATTCAATTCGATTCAGTTATTTTTGATTCGATGTGATTCGATTCGATTCGATTCTTTTCGATTCAATCAATTCGATTTGATTCTTTTCAATTCGATTCGATTCGATTCTTTTCGTTTTGATTGCATTCGATTCAATTCTTTTCGATTCGATTCGATTCTTTTCGATGCAATTCGATTTTCAATACAATTCTATTCTTTTCGATTCGATTCGATTTGATTCTTTTCGGTTCGATATGAATCTATTTGATTCTTTTCGATTTGATTCAATTCAATTTGATTCTTTTCAATCTTTCTTTTTGATTCAATTCGATTCTTTTCGATTCGATTCAATTTGATTCTTTTCGTTTCGATTAGATTCTCTTCGATTCGATTCTTTTCAATTCAATTCTCTTCGATTATATTTGATTCTTTTTGATTCGATTCGATAATATTCTTTTCGATTCGATTCGATAAGATTCTTTTCATTCGAATCATTTCTGTTCTATTCTATTCTATTCTATTCTATTCTTTTCAATTCGATTCTTTTCGTTTCGATTTGATTCTTTTCGATTGGATTCTTTTCGATTTGATTTGATTCGACCATTTGGATTCGATTTGTTACATTTGAATCGATTCTTTTCGATTCAATTCGATTCTTTTTGATTCAATTGGATTCGTTTAATTTTTTTATTTTTTGTTTAGATAATTTTTGATTCGATTCGATTCTTTTCGCCTAGCTTCGATTCATTTCTACTCGATTCGATTCATATCGATTCTTTTTTATTCGATTCTATTCGATTCTTTTCGATTCGGTTCGATTCTTTTTTATTTGATTTGATACGATTGATTCGATTATTTTTAATTCGATTCGATTTATTTCGATTGTTTTTGAATCTATTTGATTTGATTCGATTATTTTCAATCGACTCGATTTGATGTGATTCGATTCGATTATCAATTCGATTCAATTCCAATTATATTCGATTCGATTCGATTCGATTATTTTTTATTCAATTCGATTCAATTATTTTCGATTCGGTGCAATTCAATTCAATTCTTTCGTTTCAATTCAATTCGATTTGATTCTTTTCAATTCGAATCGATTCAATTCTTTTCGATTCGATCTCATTCGATTCTTTTCGAATCGATTCATTCGATTCTTTCTGATTCGATTCGATTCGATTTTTTGATTCGATTCGATTCTTTTCGATTCTTTTGAGTCGATTTGATTCGATTCTTTTTGTTTGATGCGATTCTTTTCGATTCGATTTTTTCGATTCTATTCATTTCGATTCTTTGCGATTCATTTCAATACGATTGGTTCTTTTCAATTAGATTCTATACGATTCTATTCTTTTCGATCCGATTCGATTCTTTCGATTCAATTTGATTAGATTCGATTCTTTTTGATTCGAATCGATTCAATTCGATTCGATTCGATCTTTCCTATTCGATTTGATTCTTTTCGCTTCGCTTCGATACATTTCAATTCGATTCTTTTTGATTCAATTCGATTATTTTCAATTCGATTCGATTCAATTCTTTTTTCGATTCGATTTTTCTATTTATTTGAATCGATTCTTTTCAATTCGATTCGATTGATTATTTCCTTTCGATTTGATTCTTTTCTATTTATTAGATTCGATTCATTTCAATTAGATTCGATACTGTTGATTCGATTATTTCCATTCAATTCGATTGGAATCGATTCGATACGATTCTTCTCAATTCAATTCGATTTGATTCTTTTTGGTTCTGTTCAATTCGATCTTTTCGATTCAGTTCGATTCGATTCTTTTCCAGTCGATATGATTCAATTCGTTTCGATTTTTTCGATTCGTTTCAATTTGAATCTATTCGATTCTTTCAATTCAATTCGATTCGATTGATTCTTTTCGATTCAATTCGATTCAATTCCATTCGATTCGATTCTTTTCGATTCGATTCAATTCGATTCTTTTCTATTCGATACGATTTGACTCAATTCTTTCGATTCGATTCAACTCAACTCGATTCTTTTCGATTCGATTTTTTCAATTCGATCTTTTCTATTCGATTCGATTCGATTCGATTTTTCGTTTCAATTAGATTCTTTTCGATTTATTTGATTCGATTCTTTTCAATTTGATTGGGTACTGTTCGATTAGATTCTTTTCAATTCAATTCCATTGGAATCGATTCTTTTCGATTCAATTCGATTCGATTCGATTCTTTCAGTTCTATTTGATTCAATTCTTTTCAATTCAATTCAATATGATTCGATTCTTTTTGATTCCATTCGATACGATTTGATCTTTTTGATTCGATTAGATTTGATTCTTTTCGTTTTGATTCGATTCGTTTCGATGCTATTCAATTCGATTCTTTTCGATTCGATTTGATTCTTTCGATTTGATTAGATTTGATTTTTTTCTATTCATTTCGATTCTTTTCGATGCTATTCGATTAGATTTTTTTGATTCGATTCGATACGATTTGATTCTTTCGATTCGATTCGATTCGATTCCATGCTTTTCAGTTCTATTCGATTTGATTCTTTCAATTCAATTAGATATGATTTGATTCTTTTCGATTCAATTCGATACCCTTCGATTCTTTTCGATTCAATTCAATTCGATTCGATTTGATTGTTTACGATTTGATTCGATATAATTGGATTCTTTTCGTTTCGATTCGATTCTTTTCGATTCGATTCATTTCGATTTGATTCAATTCGATTCTTTGGATTCGATTCAATACTGTTCGATTTGATTTAATTCTTTTGGATTCAATTCGATTGGTTTCGATTCTTTTCAATTCGATTCAAATCTTTTCACTTTGCTTAGATTAGATTCTACTCTTTCATTTCAAATCGATCGATTCTTTTTGATTCGATCTATTCGTTATTTGATTCGGTTCGATTTGATTCAATTCTTTTCGATTTGATTCGATTCTTTTCCATTCGATGATTGATTAGATTCGTTTCAAATTTTTTCAATTCGATTCGATTTGAATCTATTTGATTCTTTTCGATTCAATTCAATTCTTTTCCATTCAATTAAATTCTATTCGATTCCATTCGATTTGATTTTTTCGGTTCGATTCGATTCTTTTGATTCGATTCAATTCGATTGAATTCTTTTCGATTCGATTCAATTCGATTGAATTCTTTTCGATTCGATTCGATTCGATTCTTTTCGATGCTATTCAATTTGATTCTTTTTTTTTTTTTCAATTTGATTCTTTCGATTCGATTCGATTTGATTCGATTCTTTTCGATTTGATTCTTTTCAATTCAATTAGATATGATTCGATTCTTTTCGATTCAATTCGATACCATTCGATCTTTTCGATTTGATTCAATTTGATTCTTTTCGATTCGATTCGATTTGATTGTTTATGATTTGATTCGATACAATTGGATTCTTTTCGTTTCGATTCGATTCTTTTGATTCGATTCTTTTTTATTTGATTCGATTCTTTGCATTCGATTCTTTGCATTCGATTCTATACTGTTTGATTCGATTCAATTCTTTGGATTCAGTTCGATTCATTTCAATTCTTTTCGATTCGATTCGAATCTTTTCACTTCGCTTCGATTTGATTCTACTCTATTCATTTCAAATCGATTCGATTCTTTTTGATTCGATCTATTTGATTATTTTGATTCGGTTCAATTCAATTCAATTCTTTTCTATTTGATTTGATTCTATTCCATTCGATCTGATTAGATTCGTTTCAAATTTTTTCAATTCGATTCGATTCGAATCTATTCAATTCTTTTCGATTCAATTCGATTCAAATTCCTTTCTTTTCGAATCGATTTGACTTGATTCGATTCTTTTTGATTCCATTCGAATCTATTTTTTCAATTCAAGATTCGATTATATTCGATTCGATTCAATTCGATTTGAAGCTATTCGTCTAGATTCTTTTCAATTCGATTCTTTTCGATTGATTCGATTCGGTTCTTTTCGATTCGAATCGATTCTTTTCGATTCGATTCTATTCTTTAAGGTTCAATTCCATTTTTTGATTCAATTCGTTCTCTTCGATTCGATTTGAGTCGATTCTTTTAGATTCGAATCGACAGTTTTCATTTTCGATTCCTTTCGATTCGATTCGATTCTTTTAGATTCGATTCGATTCTTTTAGATTCGATTTTTAGATTCGATTCAATTCCTTTCGATTCAATTCGATTCGATTCTTTTCCACTCAATTTTTTCCATTTGATTCGATTCTTTTCCATTTGGTTCGATATTTTCGATTCGATTCGTTCTTTTTTATTAGATTTTTTTATTCTTTTCTATTCAATTCGATTCGATTCTATTCGATTGTCTTTTCAATTTGATTTGATTCTTTTCTATTCGATATGATTCAATTTGATCCTTTTCGATTGATTTGATTCTTTTCGATTCGATTTTTTTATTTCGATTTGATAGTTTTGATTCGTTTCTTTTTGATTTGATTCGATTCGAATCTTACGATTCGAGTCTTTCAATTCGAATTCCTTTCTTTTCAAACGATGTGATTCAATTCTTTTTATTTGATTCGATTCTTTCGATTATTCGATTTGATTTTTTTCGATTGCGATTCAATTCGGTTCAATTTTTTTCGATTTGATTCAATAGTTTTTGATTCGTTTCTTTTCGATTTGATTCGATTTGAATCTTTCGATTCGATTCAATTCTTTCGATTCGATTCAATTTTCGATTCGATTCGATTCTTTACACTTCCATTCGATTTGATTCTTTATTCCGTGTGATTTGATTCGATTTTTTTCGAATCGCGTCGATTCGATTCTTTTCAATTCGAGTCTTTTCAATTCAAATTCCTTTCTTTTCTAATGGATTTGATTTGATTCGATTTGATTCTTATCTATTCGATTCAATTCGAATCTTTCTATTCGAGTCTTTTTGATTTGAATTCCTTTCTTTTCGAATCGATTCGATTCCATTCTTTTGGATTTGATTCCATTCTTTTCGATTCGACTCTTCAATTCGATTATTTTGGATTCGATTCTTTTCTATTTGATTCGATTCTTTTCGATTCGATTATGTTCGATTCTTTTTGATTCAATTCGATTCGATTCTTTTCGATTCGATTCGATTCTCTTCGATTCGATTTTTTCTATTCTTTTCAATTCGATTCGATTTGATTATTTTCGATTCGATTCGATACATTTTGATTCTTTTTTCTAAATGATTCGATTCTTTTCGATTCCACTCCTTTCGACTCAATTCATTTGGATTCGATTCTTTTCGATTCGATTAGATACGATTCTTTTTGATTCCATTCAATTCGATTCGAAACTCTTCGATTAAATTCTTTTCAATTTGATTTGATTCGATTGTTTTCGGTTCGATTCGATTTAATTCTTTTTTATTCGATTCGATTCTTTTCGATTCGATTTGATTTTTTTCTATTCGTTTTTTATTTGATTTGTTTCAATTATTTTCGATTCGATTCGATTCTTTTCCATTCAATTCGACTCTTTGATTCGTTTCGAATCAATTCGATCCCTTTCGATTCGATTCGATTTGATTTATTTCGATTCGATACGATTTTTTTCATTTCGATATGATAGTTTTTGATTCGTTTCCTTTCAATTCGATTCGATTCGATTGTTTTCGGTTCGATTCAATTTAATTTTTTTGATTTGATTCGATTCTTTTCCATTCAATTCAATATTTTCAATACAATTTTTTATTAGATTTTTTCTTTTCGATTCGATTCGATTCTTTTCGATTTGATTGATTTGATTCTTTCTATTCGATACGATTCGATTCAATCCTTTTCGATTCGATTCGATTCGATTCGATTTTTTTCGTTTTGATTCGATAGTTTTTGATTCGTTTCTTTTTTATTTGATTCGATTTGAATCTTACGATTCGAGTTTTTTCGATTCGAATTCCTTTTCCAAATGATTTGATTCGATTCGATTCTTTTCGATTCGATTCCATTGGATTTTTTTTGGATGCGATTCAATTCGATTCGATTTTTTTCAATTTGATTCGATTGTTTTCGATTCATTTCTTTTCAATTTGATTCGATTCGAATCAAATGTGTCGACTCGATTCTTTTCGATTTGATTCGATTCGATTCTTTTTGATTCGATTCTTTTCGATTCGATTCGATTCTTTACACTTCCATTCGATTCGATTCTTTTGATTCCATGCGATTCGATTCGATTTTTTTCGAATCGATTCGATTTGATTCTTTTCGATTCGAGTCTTTTCGATTCGAATTCCTTTCTTTTCGAATCGATTTGATTCCTTTCTTTTCGATCCGATTCAGTTTGAATCTATTCGATTAGATTCCTTTCAATTCGATTCTTTTCGATTTGAATCAATTCGGTTCTTTTTGATTCGATTCTTTTCAGTTCAAATCGATTTTTGTGATTTGATTCAATTCTTTTTCATTCGATTTGTTTCGATTCTTTAGATTGGATTGATTTGATTCCATTTTTTTTATTTGATTTGATTTGATTCTTTTCGATTTGAATCATTTGGATTAGGTTCTTTTTGATTCAATTCGCTTCAATTCTTTCGATTTGATTCGGTTCGATTCTTTTTGAATCGAATCAATTCAATTCGATACTTTTCGATTCGATTTGATACTTTTTTATTTGACTTTTTAAAATTCTTTTCGATTCGATTCGATTCGATTCGATTTCGATTCGATTCGTTTCTTTTATATTCGATTTGATTCGATTCGATCCTTTTCGATTCAATTCCATTCTTTTCGATTCGATTCGACTCGATTTGAATCTATTCTATTCGATTCTTTACAATTCTATTCTTTTCTATTTGATTCGATTCAGTTCTTTTCAATTCGATTCTATTTGATTCTTTTCGATTCGATTCCATTCTTTTCAAATCGATTTGATTCAATTCGATTCTTTTCTATTCGATTCGATATGATCTTTTCAATTCGATTCGATTCGATTCAATTCTTTTAGATTAGATTTGATTCGTTTTTTTCAATTCGATTCGATACTTTTCGATTCAATTCTTTTCGTTTCGAGTCAATTCTTTTCGACTCGATTGATTTGAATCTATTCGATTAGATTCCTTTCAATTAGATTCTTTTTGATTCAATTCATTTCTTTTCAATTTGATTTTTTCTATTTGATTCTTTTTTATTTGATTTGTTTCAATTATTTTCGATTCGATTCGATTCGATTCTTTTCAATTCGATTCGATTCGATCCTTTTTGTTTAGATTCGATTCGATTCGATTTTTTTTGGTTTCGATACGATAGTTTTCGAATCGTTCTTTTCGATTCTATTCGATGCGATTCTTTTTGTTTCGATTCGATTCGAATCTTTTCGATTCGATCCGATTCTTTTCTATTTGATTGATCGATTCAATCCTTTTCGATTCAATTCGATTCTTTTCGATTCTATTCGATTCTTATATTCGAATCGATTCGATCTTTTTCGATTCGATTCGATTCTCTTCGATTCGATTCGTTTTTCCATTTCTCTTTGATAGTTTTCTATTCGTTTCTTTTCTATTCGATTCGATTCGATTCTTCTCGATTCGATTTGATTCGATTCGAATCTTTCTATTCGAGTGGTTTTGATTTGAATTCCTTTCTTTTTGAATTGATTCGATTCGATTCTTTTCGATTCGATTCAATTCTTTTTGATTCGATTCGATTCGATTCGATTATTTTCACTTCCATTCGATTCTTTTTTGATTCAGTGCGATTCGATTCGATTATTTTTGATTCCATTCGATTCGATTATTTTCGATTCGAGTCTCTTCGATTCGAATTTCTTTCTTTTCAAATCGATTTGATTTGATTCTTTTTGATTTGATTCGATTCGACTCTTTTTGATTCTATTTGATTCTTTTTGATTCGATTCAATTCTTTTCGAGTCGATTTGAATCAATTCGTTTTTTTTCAAATCGATTCGATTCTTTTCGATTCGACTCTTTGATTCGATTCGATTCTTTATGATTCGAGTCTTTCGATTCGATCCTTTTCGATTCAATTCGATTCGATTCTTTTCGATTCGATTTGATTATTTTCGTTTCGGTTCGATTCGATTCTTTTCGATTCGATTCTTTTCTATTCTTTTCAATTCGATTCAATTCAATTATTTTCGATTCGACTCGATTCAATCGATTCGTTTTTTTGAATCGATTTGATTCTTTTCAATTCCATGCCTTTCGACTCGATTTATTTTGATTCGATTCTTTTCAATTCGATTAGATTCGATTCTTTTCGATTTAATTCGATTCGATTCTTTTCGATTCAATTCTTTCTGATTCATTTCGAATCGATTTGATCCTTTTCAATTCGATTCGATTAGATTTTTTTCGATTTGATATGACTTTTTACGTTTCGATATGATAGTTTCGATTTTTCTTTTCGATTCTATTCTTTTTGTTTCGATTAGATTTGATTCAAATCTTACTATTCGAGTTTTTCGATTCGAATTCCTTTCTTTTAGAATTGATTCGATTAGATTCTTTTCGATTTCATTCGATTAGTTTCGATTCTTTTCAATTTGATTCGATTCAGTTGTTTTGATTCGATTCGATTTGATATTTTTGTTTCGATTCGATTCTTTCCGATTCGATTCGATTCATTTCGATTGGATTTGATTCTTTTCGATTCAATTTGATTCGATTCTTTTCAATTCAATCCGATTCTTTTCTATTCGATTTGATTCAATTCGATCCTTTTCAATTCGATTCGATTCTTTTCGATTCAATTCGATTCTATTCTTTTCGATTCGATTTGATTCTTTTCGTTTCGGTTCGATTCGATGTTTTCGATTCGATTCAATACTTTTCTATTCTTTTCAATTCGATTATTTTCGATTCGATTTGATTCAATCGATTCATTTTTTTTCGAATCGATTCAATTCTTTTCAAATCCACGCCTTTCGACTCGATTTATTTTGATTCGATTCTTTTCAATTCGTTTAGATTCTATTCTTTTCGATTCTTTTTGATTCGTTTCTTTTCGATTCGATTCTTTTTGATTCATTTCGAATCGATTCGATCCTTTCAATTCGATTCGATATGATTTTTTACGTTTCGATATGATAGTTTTTCGATTCTTTTTTTAATTTCTATTCAATTCGATTCTTTTTGTTTCGATTCGATTTGATTCGAATCTTTCGATTCGAGTCTTTTCGATTCGAATTCTTTCTTTTAGAATTGATTCGATTAGATAATTTTCGATTTCATTCGATTAGTTTCGATTCTTTTCAATTTGATTCGATTCAGTCTTTTTGATTCGATTCGATTTGATATTTTCGTTCGATTCGATTCTTTCCGATTCGATTCGATTCATTTCGATTGGATTTGATTCTTTTCGATTCAATTTGATTCGATTCTTTTTGATTCGATCCGATTCTTTTCTATTCGATTTGATTCGATTCGATCCTTTTCAATTCGATTCGATTCTTTTCGATTCGATTCTTTTCGATTTGATTTGATTTTTTCTATTAGATTCGATTCTTTTCGATTAGATTCGATTCTTTTCTATTCAATTTGATTCGATTCAATCCTTTTCGATTCGATTCAATTCTTTCGTTTTGATTTATTTTCTATTCGATACAATTAGATGCGATCCTTTTCTTTTCGATTCGATTCTCTCTCGATTCGATTCAATTCTCTTCGATTCGATTTTTTTCATTTACATTCGATAGTTTTCTATTCCTTTCTTTTCTACTCGATTCAATTCGATTCTTTTTGATTCGATCTGATTCAATTCGAATCTTTCTATTCGAAAGTTTTTGATTTGAATTCCTTTCTTTTCGAATCGATTCAATTCGATTCCTTTCGATTTGATTCAATTTGATTCTTTTTGATTCGATTCGATTTGATTCGATTATTTTCACTTCCATTAGATTCGATTCTTTTGATTCGGTGCGATTTGATTCGATTTTTTTCGATTCGATTATTTTCAATTCGAACGTCTTTCTTTTCAAATCGGTATGATTCGATTCTTTTTTATTCGATTCCATTCGATTCTTTTCAATTCGTTTCGATTCTTTTTGATTTGATTCGATTCAATTCTTTTCGAGACTCTTTGATTCAGTTTATTCAAATCGTTTCGATTCTTTTCGATTCGACTCTTTGATTCGATTATTTTGAATTCGATTCTTTTCAATTCGATTTGATTCTTTTTGATTTGATTTGATTCTTTTCAATTCGATTTGATTCGATTATTTTGGATTAGATTCGATTCAATTCGATTCATTTCTTTCTAAACGATTCGATTCTTTTCCATTCCACTCCTTTGGACTCAATTCATTTGGATTCGAATATTTTTGATTCGATTAGATTCGATTCTTTTTGATTCATTCCGATTTGATTCTATTTAATTCATTTCTTTTTATTCTATTCGAATGTTTTCGGTTCGATTAGATTCTTTTCGATTCAATTCGATTGGATTCGAATCTGTTCGATTCAATTGTTTTCAATTGGATTCGATTGGATTCGATTGTTTTCGATTCGATTTGATTCAATTCTTTTCAATTCGATTTGATTCTTTTTGATTCGATTCAATTTTTTTCTATTCGATTCTTTTTTATTTGATTTGTTTCGATTATTTTCTATTCGATTTGATTCTTTTCGATTCGATTCGATTCTTTTTGATTCGTTTTGAATTGATTAGATACTTTTCAATTCGATTCGATTCGATTTTTTTTAATTTGATATGATTTTTTTATTTTCGATATGATAGTTTTCGATTAGTTTCTTTTTGATTGTATTCGATACGATACTTTTTGTTTCAATTCGATTTGATTCTAATCTTTCGATTCGAGTCTTTTCGATTCGAATTCCTTTCTTTTAGAATCGATTCGATTCAATTCTTTTCGATTCGATTCAATTCAATTCGTTTTTTCTGAAGCAATTCAATTATTTTTGATTCTACTCCTTTCGATTAGATTTATTTGGATTCGATACTTTTCGATTCGATTAGATTCAATTATTTTCGATTCGATTCTATTCGATTCTATTTGATTCGTTTCTTTTTGATTCCATTCAAATCTTTTCGGTTCGATTAAATTCTTTTCGATTCAATTCGATTTGATTTGAAATACTTCGATTGAATTCTTTTCGATTCGATTATTTTCAAATCGATTCGATTCGATTTGATTATTTTCAATTCGATTCAATTCATTTCATTTCGATTCAATTTTTTCCATTCGTTTCCTTTTTATTTGATTTGTTTCAATTATTTTCTATTCGATTCGATTCTATTTTTTTAAACCACAGAATATATTTAATTTAAATTAAACATGAACTAAAATAATGTTCGGTCTTATCAAGTACCAATTACATTGTTAAAAAAAGAAAAGTACATTTCTTTCTACATTCTGGCAATCCAACAAGGCACAAGTCACGTCCAGTTTGCTGAGGTGACAGATCCAGCAGTCAACATCGATGATCATGGTTTTCAGGGGTCGGGGAGGCACGACCATACTTCATACAAAACGATTCTGCAGCAATTGTGAAAGAGAGGAACCTCCTCCTAATCTATAAGAATGAGAGTCCAAGTAGCAGGAAGAAGGAGATTTGTATAATGAATGTATTTTATTAAATAGACAGTTAACATGTTCCTGTTTCTTCATTCCAGATTGCCTTTTGTGTCACCCAACTTGATGGCAGTGGCAAAGCTTCCTAACATGTCTCAGGGATAATACTCTTTTCATTATAGGTACTTTTTTCTTCTTCCTTCTTTTTAATTTTTTTGGCATGATATCCTTCCCAAGTAAAGAAAGCCAACTTCTTGAAGACACAGGTCATTCAGCTTAAAGTGTCACCCTGCACCTTCTCCTCGGGCTATGGGGAGGTACAAGCCAAAAGCTCAATCCAAAGGAGTGCGCATGCCTTGGAGGCAGCCGTCTGCTAGGCGCGAAACTGACAAGGCAGACACTTGGTTCTCACTTCGCTACTGTCCCGCATACAACGAAATGCTGTGGAAGCGGACCGTACAGGCAGTCAGGATGGCCGAGGTAAAGGCCATGAGCTCAACTCTCAAACTGTGTATGCTTTGCAGGCCGATGTCTGCTAGGCACTTATTCAGGGGAGCTAGAACCGAGCTACACTCAAACTGAACAAGGACGTTGGCAATCGCTGTGTTGAACTCAGATACACGAGAGTGCAGGCCTGTCACTTCCACAAGATTTTCACAAAACCCCTTCCAGCACCTCACGTACTTATGCTACGACCTATGTCTACGGGCAGTCAGGATGCGGGAGGGTTCTGCCCTGACCTCAGCTCTCACAAGGAAGCATGCCTAGAAGCCAGCTTTCAACCAGCTGCGTTCTCATGGCAGTGAGAACGCAGCAGTATTCTGAGTCAGGAGGTTCCAAGATTACCACTCTCCTGCACCTGGACATACCCTCCAGGTCTGCATTGTTCCACTTGTGTCTCAGAAGCCTCTGACAAACGTCTGTGGTGAAGATGTTGGAAACTCATTCTGCAGGCAGTGTGGACCTGTGAGGGACTGAGTGTGAGCTCAACTCTCAGAACAGAGATGCTTTTGGACTCGGGGTTCAGCTAGCTTCTGTCGTATGGAACTTAGTATGTAGCACCTGTCTAAGACAGGAATTACTGGGAATCGCTGGATTGAGCTGGGAGGCACTAGTTTTGTGTGCCGAGACTTTCCACTTACCTCTCACAGCACTTCAGTCACGCATCGAGCCTAGGCCTGTTTGCAGCGAAGTGTACCTGCAGGCAGGATGTGGGAAGTACAGGCTATAGCTCAACTCTCAAAAGTGTGTACGCCTGGGAGGCAGATGTCTGCTACCCACTCGTACATGGGAGTTAGAAACTAGCTACACTCTTTGAAGAAGGCTGTTTGAAATCGCTGTATTCAACTCAGATAATCGTGAGTAGAGGCCTGACACTTTCACATGCATTTCGCCACCCTCTCCCAGCACCTAAGGATATTAGCAGTTACGTCTACGGTCAGGCAGGATGCAAGATGGTCCTGCCCTGAACTCAGCCTCAGAAGGAAGCATGCCTAGAAGCCAATTTTCTACTAGCTCGTTCTGATGGCCGTGAGAACGTAGCATTGTAAGGTGGGATGTTCCATGACTACCGCTCTACTGCACCTGGAGACACAACCATTGAACCCTGCCGCTGGCCCTTGCGTCCCATGAGCTTCTGACAAACATGTCTAGTGAGGATGTTCGTAACTGTATCTGTAGGCAGTTTGGAACTGGGAAGGACCATGTTTCAGCTTATCTCCGAGCGGGAAGTTCCCCAAGAGAGAGCTTTCAGCTACGTTCTCAGGTTGGATGTTAGTATGTAGCTCCCATCTTAGGGAGGAATTCCTCAGAAGTCGCTGGATTTTACTAAGAGACACTTGGCTCTTGCAAAAATTGCATCCCGAATCGAACGAAATCCTTTGGAAGTGAAGCGTACAGGCGGTCAGCTTGTGGAAGGTACAAGCCATAAGCTCAAGCCAAAGGAGTGTGCATGCCTAGTAGGCAGCTGTCCGCTAGGCGCGATATTGACAAGGGAGACACTTGGTTTATACTCCGCTTCTCTCCCGTATACAACGAAATGCTGTGGAAGCCGAACTTTCAGGCAGTCAGGATTGGGGAGGTACATGCCATAAGCTCAACTCTCAGCAATGTGTATGCTTTGCAGGCTGATGTCTGCTAAACACTTATCGAAGCGAGGTATAGCCAAGCTACACTGTAATTGAACAAGGACGTTGGCAATCGCTGTATTGAAGTCAGATGCACGTGAGTACAGTCCTGGCACTTCCACTTGCTTTTCTCCAACCTCTCCCATCATCTCACTTAAGGATGTTAGCAGGTATGACTATGGGCAGGCAGGATGCGGGAGGGTCCTGCCCTGAGCTCAACTCTCACAATAGAGCATGCCTAGAAGCCAGCTTTCAACTGGCTGCATTCTAATGGCCGTAAGATCATAGCAGTCTTCTAACTCAGGAGGTTCGAAGAATACCACTCTACTGCACTTGGAGACACCTTCCAGGCCTGCATTATTCCACTTGCTTCTCAGAAGCTTCTGACAAACGTCTCTGGTGAAGATGTTCAAAACTCATTTTGCAGGCAATGTGGAACTGTGAGGGTTTGGGTGTGAACTCAACTCTTGGAAGAGAGATGCTTTTGGACTTGGGGTTCAGCTTGCTCTCACGTATGGAACTTAGTATGTAGCACCTGTCTAAGACATGAATTACTAGGAAATCGCTGGATTGAGCTTCGAGGCCCTAGTCTTGTGTGCCAGGACTTTCGTCTTATCTCTCACAACACTTCAGTCACTCATCAAGCCTAGGCCTGTTACCAGTGCAGTGTACTTGGAGGAGGATGTGGGAAGTACAGGCCATAAGCTCAACTCTCAAAAGTGTGTACGCCTGGGAGGCTGATATCTGCTACCCACTCGTACATTGGAGTTAGAAACTAGCTACACTCTGATGGAAGAAGGCCGTTTGAAATCGCTATATTCAACTCTGATAATGGTGAGTAGAGGCCTGATACTTCCACATGCAAATGGAATCGAAACAAATAGAATCACATCGAATAGAATCGAAAAGAAAGAATCGGAAACTATCGTATCGATACGAAAAAATGGAATTGAATCGAATCGAATCCAAAAGGATCGAATCGCATCGAATTGAAAAGAATCGAATCGAATCGAAAATAATTGAAACAAATCAAATAAAAAGGAATTGAATTGAAAAAATCGAATCGAAAAGAAATATATTGAATCAAATCGAAAAGAATCGAATTGAATCGAATCGAAAAGAATCGAATTGAAAAGAATTCAATCGAAGAGTTTCCATTCAAATCGAATTGAATCGAAAAGAATCTAATCGAACCAAAAAGATTCGAATGGAATCAGAAAGAAACGAATCAAAAAGAATCAAATCGATTCATAAGAATCAAATCTAGGGATCCCTGGGTGGCGCAGCAGTTTGGCGCCTGCCTTTGGCCCAGGGCGCGATCCTGGAGACCCGGGATCGAATCCCACATAGGGCTCCTGGTTCATGGAGCCTGCTTCTCCCTCTGCCTATGTCTCTGCCTCTCTCTCTCTCTCTCTGTGACTATCATAAATAAATAAAAATTAAAAAAAAGCATCGAATCTAATCGAATCGAAAAAGTTTCGAATCCAAATGAATCTAACCGAAAAGAATGGAATCAAAAAGAATCGAATTTTTTCAGAAAAAAACGAATCGAAGTGAATCAAATCGAAAAGAATTGAATCGAATTGATTTTAAAAGAAAGGAATTCGAATTGAAAAGACTCGAATCGAAAGATTCGAATCAAATCGAATCGAAACCAAAAGAATCGAATCAAATAGAATCGAAAAGAATCTAATCGAAAACTATCATATCGAAAAGAAAAAATCGTATCGAATCAAAAAAATCGAATCGAATTATATCGAAAAGGATCTAATCAATTCTAAACGAATCAAAAAGAATCGAATCGAATCAAAAAGAATAGAATCGAATAGGAAACAATCGAAATAAATCAAATAAAAAAGAATCGTATAGAAAAAATCGAATCGAATCGAAAAGAATCAAATCTAATCGAAAAGAATTGAATCAAATCGAATTGAAAACAATCGAATCCAATCGAATCGAAAACAATTGAATCAGAGTTTCGAATCGAATCGAATTGAATCGAAAAGAATCTGATCGAACCGAAAAGATTCGAATGGTTTCAAAAAGAAACGAATCAAAAAGAATTGAATCGAATCGATTTGAAAAGAATCGAATCTAATCGAATCAAAAACTATTGAATCCAAATGAATCTAATCGAAAAAAGTGGAATCAAAAAGAATCGAATTGTTTCAGAAAAAAACGAATCGAATTGAATCGAATCGAATAGAATTGAATGGAATCGATTTTAAAAGAAAGGAATTCGACTCGAAAAGACTCGAATCAAAAGATTCGAATCAAATCTAATCGAAACAAAAAGAATCGAATAGAATCGAAAAGAAACTAATCGAAAACTATCATATCGAAAAGAAAAAAATCGTATCGAATCAAAAAATCGAATTGAATCGAATCGAAAAGGATCTAATCAATTCTAAACGAATCAAAAAGAATCGAAATGAATCGAAAAGAATCGAATCGAATAGAATAGAAAATAATCGAAACAAATCAAATAAAAAAGAATTGAATAGAAAAACATCGAATCGAATCGAAAAGAATCAAATCGAATCGAAAAGAATTGAATTGAATGGAATCGAAACAATCGAATCCAATCGAAAACAATCGAATCGTAGAGTTTCAAATCGAATCGAATTCAATCGAAAAGAATCTAATCGAACCAAAAACATTCAAATGGAATCAAAAAGAAATGAATTAAAAAAATCAAATCGAATTGAATCGAAAAGAATAGAATCGAATCGAAAATAATCGAATCCAAATGAATCGAGTCGAAAGGAGTGGAATCGAAAAGAATCGAATAGTTTAGAAAGAAACAAATCAAATTGAATTGAATCAAATAGAAAATAATCGAATCGAGTCGCACCAAATCAAAAGAATTGAATCGAATGGAAGTGAAAATAATCGAATCAATTCGAATCGAATCAAAATAATCGAATCAGTGATCCCTGTGTGGTGCAGCGGTTTGGAGCCTGCCTTTGGCCCAGGGTGCGATCCTGGAGACCCACGATCGAATCTCACATCAGGTTCCCTGCATGGAGCCTGCTTCTCCCTCTGCCTATGTCTCTGCCTCTCTCTCTCTGTGATGACTATCATAAATAAATAAAAATTTAAAAAAAAAAATAAAAAATAAAAAATAATCGAATCAAATTGAATCGAAAAGAATCGAATCGATTCGAAAAGAAAGGAATTCAAATCAAAAACATTCGATTAGAAAGATTTCGAATCGAATCGAATTGGAATAGAAAGAATAGAATCAAATAGAAAAGAACGAATAGAAACTGTCGATGGAATGAAAAAATCGAATCGAATCGTAATCGAAGAAATTGAATCGAATCGAAAAGATCTGAAATGGAATCGAATATCAAAATCTAATCGAATCGAATAAAAAGATCGAATCGAATCGAAAGGATCGAATCGAATTTGTAATCGAATGGAAGAAAATCAAATCGAAAAGAATCGAATTGAATCGAAAAGAATTCGAATCGAATTTGAATAGAAAAGAATCAAATCAAATCCGAACAGAATCGAATCAAAATTGATTCAAAAAGAAAGAAATTCATATAGAAGAGGCTAGAATCGAAAAGAATCGAAATGAATCGATCGAAAAATATCGAATCGATCGCACCGTATCAAAAGAATCGAATCGAAATGGAAGTGAAAATAATCGAATTGAATCGAATCGAATAAAAAAGAATCGATCGAATCGAATCGAATCAAAAAGAATTGAATCGAATCGAATCGAACAAGAATCAAATCGAATCGATTCGAAAAAGAAAGGAATTCAAATAAAAAACACCTCGAAATAGAAAGATTCGAATCGAATCGAATCGAATCGAAAATAACGAATCGAATAGAAAAGAAAAGAATAGAAAACTATCGAATGGAAACGAAAAAAATCGAAATCGAATCAGAGAGAATCGAATTGAATCGAAAAGTTTCAATATCGAATTGAATATAAGAATCGAATCGAATCAAATTGAAAAGAATCCAATCGATCGAAAAGGATCGAATCGAATTGTAATCGAATAGAAAGAATCGAATCAAATCGAAACTATTCGAATCGAATGGAAAAGAATCGAATCGAAAAGAATCTAATCGAATCGAATCGTTTGGTAAAGAAAGGAATTCGAATCAAAAGACTCGAATCATAAGATTCTATCGAATCGAATAAAAAAGAAACGAACCAAAAACTATCGAATTGAAACGAAAAAATCGAATCGAAACGAATCGAAAAGAATCGAAGAAATCTAATAAAAAAGAATTGAATCGAATCAAAAAGAATTGAATCTAAGAGTTTTGAATCGAATCGAATTGAATCGAAAAGAATCTAATCGAAACGAAAATATTCGAATAGAATCGAAAAGAAACGAATCAAAAAGAATCGAATCGAATTGAAAAGAATAGAATCTAATCGAGTCGAAAAGAATAGAATCCAAATAAATCAAGTTGAAAGGAGTGGAATCGAAAAGAATTGAATCGATTCGAAAAAAACGAATCGAATTGAATCTAATAATCGAAAATAATCGAATCAAATCGAATTGAAAAGAATACAAAAGAATCGAATCGAATCGAAAAGAATTGAATCGAATGCAATCAAATCGAAAAGAATCGAATCGAATTGAAAAGAATCAAATCGAATTGATTGAATCAAAAAGAATCGAATCGCATCGCATCGAATCGAAAATAATTGAAATGAATAAAAAATAATCCAAAATCGAATTGAATCGAGCATAATTGGAATTGAATTGAATCGATAAGCGAATCGAATCACATCAATTTCGAAAAAAATCGAATCAAATTGCATCGAAGCAAAAGTAAGCGAATCGTATTGAATCGATTCGAATTGAAAAGAATCAAATCAAATCGAATCGAAAAGAACAAATCGAATCGAATCAAAAAGAATCGAATCCAAAGAATCGAATTAGTAGAGAATCTAATCGAAATTGAAAAGATTCGAATCGAATCGAATAAAAAGAATCGAATCTAAACGAAAAGAATCAAATCGAATCGAATTGAAAAGAATATCAAATCGAATTGAAAAGAATCGAATATAAAAGAATCAAATCGAAAAGAATTGAATCGAAAAGAATTAAATCAAATCAATCGATGAATTGAAAAGATCGAATCAAAAAAAATCAAGAGAATCGAAACGAATCAAAACGAATCGAATCGAATCGAATTGAAAAGAATCATATTGAATCATATCGAAAAATCTATCGAAATCGTATCGAATCAAAAAAACAAATCGAATCAAATCGAAAAGAATAGAATCGTATTTAATTGAATCAAAATAATGAATCGATTGAATCGAAAAGAATCGAATCGAATCAAAACGAATCAAATCAAATCGAAAGAATCGTATGAGGGGATCCCTGGGTGGCGCAGCGGTTTGGCACCTGTCTTCGCCCAGGGCGCGATCCTGGAGATCCGGGATCGAATCCCATGTCGGGCTCCCGGTGCTGGAGCCTGCTTCTCCCTCTGCCTGTGTCTCTGCCTCTCTCTCTCTCACTGTGTGCCTATCATTAAATAAAAAATAAAAAATTAAAAAAAAAGAAAAGAATTGTATTGAATCGAATTGAATCGTAAAGAAGCCAATTGAACGTAATCGATTCGAATTGAAAAGAATCGAATGAAAAAGAATCAAATCGAACGGAAAAAGAAAGGAATCGAATCGCATAGAATCGAATCGAATGGTATCATTGAATCGAAAAGAATCGAATCATATCGAATTGAATTGAAAGAATCGAATAGAACTCGAAAAGATTCGAATCGAATCAAAAAGAATCGAATCGTATCGAATCAAATCGAATAGAATCGAGTCGAATACAATGAAAAGAATCAAAATGAATCGAAAAGAATCGAATCAAATCGAATCAAATATTATCGAATCGAATCGAAAAGAATCGAATTGAATAGCATCGAAATGAATTGAATCGAAAAGAATCAAATTGAATAGCATCGAAACGAATCGAATCAAAATGAAAAGAATCGAATCGAATCGAAAAGAATCTAATCGTATCGAATGGAATTGAAAGAATCGAATTCATATCGAATTGAATCGAAAAGAATCAAATCGTATCGAATTGAATCGAAAAGAATCGTATTCCAATCGAATTGAATTGAAAAGAATCGAATCGAAACAGTACCGAATCGAATTGATAAGAATCGAATCAAAATTAAAAAGAATCTAATTGAAACGAAAGAGTCGAATCAAATCGAATTGAAAAGAATCGAATCGAAAAAATCGAATCGAATTAGACATCGAGTTGAGTTGAATCGACTAGAACCAAGATCGAATCGAATCATATCGAATTGAAAAGAATCGAATCGAATCGAAATTTGAATTGAAAAGAATCGAATCGAACTGAATCGAAAAGAATCGAATAGAAATGAACAAATGAATCCAAATGATCGAATCGAATCAAATCGAAAAGAATCGAATCGAAACGAAAAGAATCGAATAGAATCGAACTAAAAATAATCGAATCTAATCGAATCGAATCGAATAGAATCGAACAGAATTGAATCGAATATGAAAAGAATCTTATCGAATTGAATCGAAAAGAATCGAATCGAATTAAATGGAGAAGAATCAAATCGAATCGAATCGAAAAGAATTGTAATTGAAAAGAATCAAATCGAAGAAGAATCTAATTGAAACGAAAAGAATCAAATCGAATCAAAAGAATAGAATCAAATACGAAACAAGAGACGAATTGAATCAAATCGAAAGAATCGAACAGAGAAAAATCGAATCGAATCGAATCGAAAAGAATCTAATTGAAAAGAATAGAATCGAAAAATTCGAATCGAATCGAATCGAAATGAATCGAATCGAATCAAATTGATTGAAAGATCAAATCAAAAAACATCAAAGAGAATCGAAACGATCGAAACGAATTGAAAAGAAACGTATCAAATCAAATCTAAAAGAATCGAATCGAATCGAAAAGAATCGAATCGAATTTAATTGAAAAGAATCGAATCAAATTGAATTGAGTCAAAAATTGAATCGAACAGTATCAAATCGAATTGAAAAGAATTGAATCAAATTGAAAAGAATCGAATCAAAACGAAAAGAATCGAATCGAATCGAATTAGAAAGAATCGAATTGAATTGAAATGAGAAGAATCGAATCGAATTGCATCGAAACGAAAATAATTGAATCGAATTGAATAAAAAATAATCGAATCGAATCAAATCGAAAATTAATTTGAAATTGAATCGAATCGATAATCGAATTGAATCCAATCGAGTCAAATCGAAAATCATCGAATCGAATCAAATGGATCAAAAACAATTGAATTGAACGAATCGAAAAGAATCGAATTGAATCGAAAAGAATCAAACCAATCAAAAAGATCGCAAGAATTTGAATCAGACGCATCGAAATGAATTGAATCGAGTAGAATCGAATCGAGCTAGGGGAAAAGAATTGCATCGAATCAAAAATTATCTAAACGAATCCAATTAAATCCAAAAAGAATTGAATCGAATCGAATCGAATCAAAAAGCATCAAATCGCAAATGTAACAAATCGAATTCCAATGATCGAATCGAATCTAATCAAAAAGAATCGAATCGAAAAGAATCGAATTGAATTGAATCGATTCGAGACGAATCGATATGAATGGTTTACGAATCCGAAAAGAATTGCATTGTATCATAATTGAATCGAATCGAAAAGAATCGAATCGAAGAGAATCGAATCGAAACGAAAAGAATCGAATCGAATCGAATTGAAAAGAATCGAATCGAATTGAAACGAAAAGAATCAAATCGAAAAGAATGGAATTGAAAAGAATCAAATTGAAAAGAATCGAATCGAATCGTATCGAATCGAAAAGAATCGAATCAAATGGAATCGAATCGAATGAATCGAAAAGAATCAATCGAATCGAATTGAATAGAAAAGAATTGAATAGGGGATCCCTGGGTGGCGCAGCGGTTTAGTGCCTGCCTTTGGCCCGGGGCGCAATCCTGGAGACCCGGGATCGAATCCCACATCGGGCTCCCGGTGCATGGAGCCTGCTTCTTCCTCTGCCTGTGTCTCTGCCTCTCTCTCTCTCTCTCTCTCTCTGATGACTATCATAAATAAAAATTTTTAAAAAATGTTTAAAAAAAAGAATCTAATAGATTCGAATCGAAACGAATCGAAAAAATCGAAATGAATGGAATCATATCGAATGGAAAAGAATCCAATCGAATTGAAAAGAATCGAATCGAACGTAATCGAAAAGAATCGAATCGAAATGTACAAATTGAATCCAAATGATCGAATCGAATCAAAATCGAAAAGAATCGAATCGAAACGAAAAAAATCGAATAAAATCGAATTGAAAACAATCGAATCGAATCAAATGGAATAGAATCGAACAAATTGAATCGAACGAAAAGAACCTTATCGAATCGAATCGAAAAGATCAAATCGAATCGAATGGAGAAGAATCAAATCGAATCAAAAGAATCGAATAGAAAAGAATCTAATCGAAACGAAAAGAATCAAATCGAATCGAAAAGAATCGAATCGAAACGAAGAGTCGAGTCGAATCGAATCTAAAAGAATCGAATAGAAAAAAAATCGAATCGAATCGAATCGAAAGAATCGAATTGGAAAGAATAGAATCGAAAAATTCGAATCGAATCGAATCGAAATGAATCGAATCGATTAAATCGATTGAAAAGATCGAATCAAAAACATCAAAGAGAATCGAAACGAATTGAATTGAATCAAATTGAATTGAAAAAGAATCGTATCAAATCAATCTAAAAGAATTGAATCAATCAAATCAAAAAGAATGGAATCGAATTGATTCGCATTGAAAAGAATCAATCGAATCGTATTGAATCGAAAAGAATCGAATCGAATGGAATCGAATCGAATCGAATCGAAATTAATCGAAAAGAATCGAATCGAATCGAATTGAATCGAAAAGAATTGAATCGAAGAATATCAAATCGAATTGAAAGAATTGAATCAAATCGAAAAAAAAAATCGAATCGAAACGAAAAGAATCGAATCGAATCAAATTCGAAGAATCGAATTGAATTGAAATGAGAAGAATCAAATCAAATTGCATCGAATATCGAAAATAATTGAATCGAATTGAATAAAAATAATCAAATAGAATCGAATTGAAAATAATTGGAATTGAATATCGGATCGATATCGAATCGAATCAAATCAAGAGTCGAATCGAAAATAATCGAATACGAAATCAAATGGATTAAAAAACAATTAAATCGAATCGAATTGAATCGAAAAGAATCGAATTGAATCGAAAAGGATCAAACCGAATCAAAAAGAATCAAAAAGAATTGAATCAAGAAGAATCGAAATGAATTGAATCGAGTAGAATCAAATCGAAGCTAGGGTAAAAAGATTGAATCGAATCAAAAATTATCTAAACGAATCCAATTAAATCTAAAAGAATTGAATTGAATCGAATCGAAAAGAATCGAATCAAAATGTACAATCGAATCCAAATGATCGAATCGAATCAAATCGAAAAGAATCGAATCGAAAAGAATCGAATCGAATCGAAAATAATCGAATTGAATCGATTCGAGAAGAATCGAATCGAATGGTATCGAATCGAAAAGAATTGAATCGTATCGAATCGAATCGAAAAGAATCAAATCGAAGATAATATAATCGAAACGAAAAGAGTCGAATTGAATCGAATCAAAAAGAGTCGAATTGAAACGACAAGAGGCGAAGCGAATCGAATCGAAAAGAATCAAATTTAAAAGAATCGAATCGGGGATCCCTGGGTGGCACAGCGGTTTGGCGCCTGCCTTTGGCCCAGGGCACGATCCTGGAAATCCGGGATCGAATCCCACATCAGGCTCCCGGTGCATGGAGCCTGCTTCTCCCTCTGCCTATGTCTCTGCCTCTCTCTCTCTCTGTGACTATCATAAATATATAAAAAATAAAAGAATTGAATCGAATTGAAAAGAATCAAATCGAACAATCGAATCAAAAAGAATCGAATTGAATTGTATCGAATCGAAAAGAATCGAATCGAATCGAAAAGAATCGAATCGAATCGAATCGAAAAGAATTGAATCGAATTGAATAGAAAAGAATCAAATAGATTCGAATCGAAAAAAATCGAAACGAATCGAATCATATCAAATCGAAAAGAATCGAATCGAATCAAAAAGAATCGAATCGAACTGAATCGAAAAGAATCAAATTGAACAGACCGAAAAGAATCGAATCGAAAAGAATCGTATCGAATCGAATCAAATAGAATCGAAAGAATCGAATCGATTCCAATCGACTTGAATCGAAAAGAATCGAATCGAACAGTATCGAATCTAATTGAAATGAATCGAATCAAATAAAATAGAAAAGAATCAAATCGAAACGAAAGGAATCGAATCGAATCGAATTGAAAAGAATTGAATCGAATCGAAATGAAAAGAATCGAATCGAATCGATCAAAATGATCGAATTGAAAAGTATCGAATTGAATCGAATCAAATTGAAAAGAATCAAATCGAATCGTATCGAATCAAAAAGAATCAAATCAAATCGAATCGAAAAGAATAGAATCGTATTTAATTGAATCGAAAAGAATTGAATCGAAAAGAATCGAGTCGAATCAAAATGAATCGAATCAAATCAAAAAGAATCGTATCAAATCGAATCGAATTGAATCGAAAAGAATCGGATCGAATCTTATATACTTGAATCAAAAAGATTCAGTCGATTCGAATCGAAAATATCAAACCGAATAGAAAAGAATTGAATCGGGATCCCTGGGTGGCGCAGCGGTTTGGCGCCTGCCTTTGGCCCAGGGCGCGATCCTGGAAACCCGGGATCGAATCCCACGTCAGGCTCCCGGTGCATGGAGCCTGCTTCTCCCTCTGCCTCTGCCTCTCTCTCTCTCTCTCTGTGACTATCATAAATAAATACAAATTTTAAAAAAAATTAAAAAAATAAAAAATAATAAAAATGAAAAGAATCGAATCGAAAAGAAAAGAATCGATTCAAATCGAAAATAATCGAATTGAATCAAAATGATTCGAATCGATACAAAACGAATCGAATCGAAAATAATAGAATCGAATCGAACCGAATCGAAATGAAAATAATCAAATTGAATCGAATTGAAAATAATTGAATCAAATCAAATCGAAAATAATTGAATCGAATCTAATAGAAAATACGATTCGCATTGAATTGAATCGAAAATAATCGAATTGAATTGAATTGAAAATAATGAAATCGAATTGAAAATAATCTAATCGAAAGTAATCTTATCGAATCGAAAATAATCAAATCGAATCGAAAATAATTGAACCGAATCGATCGAATTGAGTTGAAAATAATCGAATCAAACCGAATTGAATTGAAAATAATTGAATCGAATCGAATCGAAAAGAATCGAATCAAAACAAAAAATCGATCGAATCAAAAATAATCGGATCAAGTTGAAAAAAATTGAATCGAATCCAATCAAGTCGAATCGAAAATAATCAAATTGAATTCAAATGAATCGAAAATAGTCGAATCGAACCGAAATGAATCAAATCAAATAAAAAATTATCGAATCGAATTGAATAAAAAATAATCGAATCTAATGCAATCGAATCGAATCAAAATATTCGAATAGCATCGAATTGAATCGAAAATAATCCAATCGAATTGATAAGAATCGAATCAAATCGAATAGAAAATAATCGAATCAAACCATCGAATTGAGTCGAATCAAAAATAATCGAATCGCATTGAAAAGAATCAAATCGAATCGAATCGAATCAAATTGAAAAGAATCGATCAAATCAAAAGGAATCGAATCGAATCGAAAAAATAGAATCAAATCGAAAGAATAGAATCGAATTGAATCGAAGAGAATCAAATTGAAAAGAATAGAATTGAATCGTATCGAAAAGAATCGAATCAATCGAATGGAAAA
>NW_023331290.1:0-42242 GCF_011100685.1 Canis lupus familiaris
TAAAGAACAAGAAACAAACAAGTTATAAAACTGGCCTCCATTTCTTAAGGCCATATAGAAATTTTACATCGGAGAGAATGTAAGGGACCATAAGAAGATTCAACTACTACTCCAGAGATTCAGATCCCTGCTGTTTAACTCCTCACTGTGTGACCACAGGCAAGGCCCTTCCCATTTGTGGGTCCCAGTTGCCCCAAGCAACTGGAGGTGCCTGGAGCAGGAGGTGTTCAGACTCAGTGATGTTTCAAGTCCTCTCTTAGGCTATTAATAGGCTATTTACGCCAGCCTGTGATTCAGTGGAAGCCAAACTAAAGAGTAAATCTCAATGTGCTGCTGATAATACTGTCTATCGGGCCGGGGATTCTAACATGACTCATTCAAACTGCAGTTCCTCAAAATTCCAAGGACCAGTTTGTGTTTTTCTATGCTTGTCTCCTAGAAGCTCTACCTACCTGAATCATGAAGTCATTTTCCTCCTGAACCTCACAGATGCAGCGGACCACTTCAAAATCATAGCGGTCATCCCCATCGAGCTCCTCGTCTGGGTTGGTGGTCACATCAACATCTTGACTATACTCTTCGTCGCTCCAAAGAAAGCTCTCAGAAGAAGACTCACTCAGATTATCCTCCTCTGAGAGGAAAGGAAAAACAACAGTCACAATTTTAAAGTATAGTTACAAAATTCTCAAAAACCTAGAATGTTAAGAGTGGAAGTGACCTTCTAGCCTCACTCCTCTATGAACTTTCACAGAGCTGGGAAACAGGACCTCCAATCTGTTCCTTGGGCCTGTCATCTAGCAATAACCCAAATGATATATGCTGCCTAGTGATGAACTGAACTTGATTTCCTCATTTTACGGAGAGTGAGGCCCATAGTAAATGGCAACTCAAGGTCACAGAGCTCATTGACAGAGAAGCTGCAACTTCTCATGGACTACACAGATCATCATCCTAATGACTTAAACATGTTCCTCAACCTCATCTCTTCCAGCCAGAATGGCTTACTGTCAAGTCTACATCCAGAGCCACCTTTAAAACTCTGTAGACAATGGGAAATGAAGAAGGGGCAGATTCCAGGGATAATCAGAACCAGAATCACTAGATCTCGGTGCCTGATTAGTTATAATGACAGCTAACCTTTACTGATCACTTATTTTGTACCAGACACTGTTCTAAGTACTTTCCATATATTATATTAACTCATAAACTCACAATCACTCTCTAAATTGCTAGAGAAGATGATTCAAGGTTGACTCAGATTCCCCCAAGCAACCAGGTTAGATATAGAGTCCATCAATAAGAAATGCAGGAATGAAAGGGGCAGGTGTGAAAGAGAATGGGGTATGATGGCTTTGGTTATAGACATACTGGCTGGAGGTAAGAGACCAACTAAGACCAAAGTTGGAGAGAAGGGAAGTTCAGAAAAGGCACACCTAATAGCCTTTGCTTTAGTTGATGTACTTCTTTATTTTGAAAACAGACTGTACTTGCAGAGGGCCTGGGGAGTAAGTTACAGTATCAACATAATCCAGCCTTCTCTGCGTACAGTGCTATTACAAATGATCAAGTCAGCAGACAGCCTCCTTACCAGATACTTTCACTTTCCCTTTATGGTTTCCAGATTCTGAGCCATGGAGCTGTGGGCTCATATGGACCCCAGACTTATGTGAGGACCCACACCTGTTGACAGCAAATGCCTTGGGTGGAGAAGGTTCCTGGGAGGTATCACTGATCTCCTCACTGCAAGGGCATTCTGGAAGACAGGATCAAGAGGAATTAGCACCCCCACATATTATCAGGGCATTCCAGAATCAATCCTATCCAACCAATAGCTTCACTGTTCAAACAATTCCAAGACAAAGAGGCAATTAAACTATAAAGGGACAGATTTAGGGATTAATACTTCTAGCAACCCCCAAGAACCTCAAAACCAAAAGCTTCCTCCTCACCATCACCCTTCTCCCCTTTTTTCTGATAAGACTGTTTTTCTAAGCCAGAAGATACATTAAGAATAAAACATGGCATCCCTTTGGCTCCCAAAGTTGAAACACTGATTTTCTTAACCAACATCTTTGTAGGAGCTAGACACACACTTTATAAGAAGTGAATCCTTTATTGAAAGGGTCCAGAGATATGTTTTTAAGAGTTGTGTGTAGAGGTCCGGGGAGGTTCAGCCAGTTTAGCATCTGCCTTCAGCTCAGGTTGGGATTTCAGGATCATGAGATCGAGCCCCACTTTGGGCTCTGTGCTCAGCACAGAGTCTGCTTAAGAATCTCTCTCCTTCTCACTCTGCCTCTGTCCCTCAACCTCAGCTCTATTCTCATAAATAAATAAATAAACAAATGAACAAACAAACCTTAAAAAAAAAAAGAACAAGAGTTGTGTGTACAAGGGGCACTTGGCTGGCTCAGCTTGTACAGCATGCAACTCTTGTGAGTTATGGCCCCACATTGTGAGTTATGGCCCCACGATGTGTGTAGAAATTACTTAAAAATAAAGTCTTAAAAAGAAAAGAAAGAGTTGTGTGTGCAAACAAATACAGTCATTCATCTATATATCTTCTACTATAATGCTTTCACACGCACTACCATATGACAGGTAATACTGGCCAGTGCAGCAAGAAAGAAGGCCTTCCTAAATGCCAATATGGCCTTGTAACACCTGGATGAATAGATTCCTCCCCTACCAAGGGGAGGCTGAGCCCACAAGCTCCTGTAAAGGCCTTCTGGACCCTCTTCTCCTCCATGCAAGCTCAGAGACCAGGACTGGGGACAAAGTAATCCCTCCACACCCATGGTAAGAAACCCAAGTGAAACACCCCAAAGGATAAAAAATTACCAGGTTTGGTTTTCTTTTTCTTTTTCTTTTTTTTCTTTGGCTTCACTCTCACAAATTCTTTGAATTTCTTCTCTTTATTCTTTTCCTTATCTTTTGCAGCTGGAATTAAAAATAAGTATTAGTCTTGGCTTTCTAACATTTTGTTTTCAACACTAAGATGTTTATTCTCAAGTAAGTATGTCCAATGTGAAGAACTAAAACAGGCAACAGAGATGCCTGGGTGGCTCAGTGGTTGAGTGCCTGCCTTTGGCCCAGGGCGTGATCCTGGAGTCCCAGGATCGAGTTCTGCATTGGGCTCTCTGCATGGAGCCTGCTTCTCTCTCTGCCTATGTCTCTGCTCTCTCTCTCTGTGTCTCTCATGAATAAATAAATAAAATCCTTTTTAAAAAATTAAAAAAAAATAATGAAAAATAAAATGAGCAACAGAACAGAGTTCTAGATCTGGTTCTGCCTAGGAGGTTATTTTCTATCTCTCTCAAGGCTCTGGAACCGCCTTCTCCATCGTCTAGCCTTTAGATCAATGGTGAGCAAACTCTGGCCCACCACCTGTTATTTTAAGCTTTATTAAAATACAGTAGGCTTATTCATTACATATTGATGATGTGGCTGCTTTCATGCTTCAACAGCAGAGTTGAGGAGTGAAGATGAAGACTTTATAGCCCTCAAAGCTGAAAATATTTGTCTGGCCCTTTACAGGTTGAGTTTGCCAACCCTACATAGACCATGACTCCTCATTGGCTATATATTACAATCACTGGGTGAGATTTTTAAAAAGTGAATGCCCAGGTCCCACCCACAGAGATGCTGATTTACATGGCTTAAGGTGTGACCTGTATGTCAAACATTTTGTTTCTTTTTTTTATAATTGAGGTACAATTCACATAATGTAAAATTACTCCTTTAAAAATGACAGTTGACACCTTCGAAATACCACAACTTCCTTATCTGCTACTCTTCATAGCAAACTCAAGTCCATCAACACTCCCTGTCCAAACTTCTCACTTCATAGTTTTTCCTAATTCTATTCTAAAAAGTTTCTCACCTATCACTCTGAGACTATTATCAGTTTTCAAAGTTAACAATAGCTCTACCATTGCAAAAACCCAGTTGTTTTGCTTATAAAATATGTCCATAGCATTTCAAGTAATTGATCATACCTTACTCTGTGTAAAGAAGTGTTTAAGCACACATATCCTAGGACTTAACTACTCTACTCCTAGATATTTACTCAGGAGAAGAGATACTGTGTCTACACAAAGATGTGTACATGAATGCTCACTTAAGCTGTAGTTGGATCACACAAAGGAAAAACTGCCCAAATGTGAATCATTTGTGGTGTGTTCACACAAAGGAATATTTTTCAGCAATAAAAGCATGAATTATTAATATGTGCAGTAAAGTAAGTGAATCTCAAGGTAAGTATGTTAAGTGAAAGGAGCCAGATAAAATTCATGATCCCATTTGTATAAAATCCTAGAAATGAAAAGTAATCTATAAAACAGAAGGCAGAGTAGTGGCTTCTTGATGAAAGGAAGGGATGGGTGGAAAGGAGGAATTAAAAAGGGGCATGGGGTGGGGGTGTGCCTGGGTGGCTCAGATCATGATCCTCAGGTCCTGGGACAGAACCCTGTGTCAGGCTCCCTGCTCAGTAGGGAGTCTGCTTCTCCCTTTCACTCTGCCCCTGAGTGTCTCTCTCTCTTTCTCTCTCTCGTATGTGCACATGCATGCTGTCTAATAAATTAAAAAAAAAAAATCTTAAAAAAAGTTTTTTTAAATAGAAAAAAGGGGGCATGGGGAAAATCTGGAAGGCAATTAGATGTATTTACTATCTTGACTATGTTGCTCTTCAAATTATACAATTTAAATATGGGCAGGAAAAAATAAATAAATAAATAAATAAGGGCAGTTCATTGCACAATTAAGCTTTGATAAGCTGTGGAAAACAAAAACAAAAACAAAAACAAAAACAGTGATATGTAGTACATTCACAATGTTGTGCAATCAGCTCTTCCTAGCTCTAAAACATTCCCATCACTCCTAAGGAAAATTCTTTACCACTAAGCAGTTTCTCCCCAGCCCCTCAACCCCTATCAGACCACCAATCCACACGTGTGGGTACAGATTTATTTATTCTGGACATTTCATAAAAATGCAATCACACAACGCGTGACCTTCTGTGTCTGGCTTCTTTTACTTAGTATAATGTTTCCAGGGGCATCAAAACACTCTTCAAGTGATTCTGATATGGAATCAAGATGATCACAAAGCAATTATGGGGTAAGGTAAACAATCAGATTCAACTGATTTTAACTAAGTCAATACAAATAGGATTTCCTGTTACTTGTAACTAAAAGTATCCCAAGTCTTGCAGATGGTCTGAAATGTGGTCACCTTAAACTTTAAAGAGTCCCCTCCTGAGGCTTCAATTAGAGGAGTAAACAATGAGGATAAAAAGAAGAGCTATTCTAGAAAGTTGTTCTATCGAGGCCTATGTACTCTGAACACAGAGGGAAGAGAAAGTCTTCAGAGGCTCACCCTGGCTATCGGCTGAAAACTGTGAAGTCACTCATGGCCTGGGGGGGCAGAACTAACAAGAAGAACTGTCCATCATTGACTAAGCTAAAGTAGGTGATGCCCTGAGGTACAGAAGCAGACAAGGTGACAATAGGCAGAACTCATACACAAGAAATCTCCTGCAGGGACGCACTCCTACGCCCCACTCCAGGACCCAGGGCAGGGCACCTTCCCTGCAATCCTACAAGAACACACACAGAGCCTAGAGTGAGGGTATAGCCTCTGCAATTAGATTCAAATCGTGGCTTTACCACCTGCTAGATGCACAGATATGGTTCAAGCTAATCCATCTCATTTGCATTTCAGTTTCTAATTTATCAACTGGGCACAACTGTACCCACCTCACAGGGTCTATTTTGAGAATTATTTTTTTAAATTTATTTATTTATTCACGAGAGACACAGAGAGGGGCAGAGACGTGAGCAGAGGGAGAAGCAGACTCTTCCCAGGAGCCTGATGTGGGATTTGATCTTGGATCCTGGGATCACGACCTGAGCCAAAGGCAGACACTCAACCACTGAGCCAGTCCAGGTGTCCCTGTTTTAAGAATTAAATAAAGACAGTACTAGTAAAGAGGTTGGAACAGTGCCTAGCACATGGTGAGTTCTCAAATGTTAGCTGTTGCTATCTTGTTTGTGATACTGTCTCCCAGGAAGATGATGCTCATCTGCTGTCAGCTCTCTACTTGGACAGCTTGACCAATTGTCCCGCGAGCCACACAATATGAGCCTGACTACAGGGCTTCTTCCAAATTGCCCAAGCTTGGCTGCACAAAGAGCAATTTCCTGCCAAAGCTCTGGATCAGAGAGTAACTTGACACCTGAGGCAGGTGAGGCTTTTCTAGGATGGCCACTTGTCATTTTCTCAGCCTATAGGTGCCCATTAGAAGTACTAGAGCCCTTCTTCCTCCCTCTGTACAGCCTGCTCCCTATTTCTCCACCAGACTATCACCAGCTTATGAGAGCAGGACATTTAGCTCCTCCTTCCAGGAGGGAAAAGGCACAGAGTAACATCACCATCATCTATGCAGAAACTGCTATACACCACAGAGCACAGCCACATATGTGGCTGAGACAAGCAGTAACCTGAACATGTTCTGACCTGTATGAAAGGACAGCAAGCAGCTCAGGGCATAGTGAAGTGGGCATGCTCTTGAGGGATTTTCTCACTGTGTATCACAGGAGGTGGTACTTGTGGCTTCACACTACCATTTCATCACGCCTACCTTCAGTCTCATTTCCCAGCAGTCCTGCTGCCCCCCACCATGGATCCCACCCAAACACTAGCCCCACAGGGCCCTCTAACAAATCCCTCTCTCAACTCCCTGCATTTTTTTCTGCCTTAGCTCACATGGCAGAGACTTCTATGTATTCTCCAATACTCATTTCTCCACTTCTTTCATAAGAAAAGAGTATGTCTTCCAGCTTCTCCTGAGCAAGGTGGGGCCAGAGACAGATGTTCTGGCCTATGCGCTAAAAACAGAAGTGATGTGTGTCACTTCTGGGTTGTACCCTTAAAAGAAAAGAGATATGCCCTACTCTTCCCTTCCCAGAAGCTAAAAGACAGGCAAGGTGGTAAGCAATTCTGGACCACCCAGAGAAAGCAACACCTAAGAATAATGCAATGCTGAGCTGGCCTTGGACAACTTCAGAGATCTACAACAGAATCACCATGCGGAGTTTGTGATTTGACCTGAGAGGGGGATAAACCTCTTCCTCGTTCAAGCAGGCCACTTTGGTTCTCACTTTTAGGCACCATAATCTGTTTAAGTTCATATTTGCTCTCTTTCCTTTAAGGGGAGAGAGAGCACATTCCTGTAAGAAAGCTAGTCTAATTGCCACAAGGCATAGATGGTAACAAAGAATGATTGGGCCCACTCTAGTGCCCTAAAACTCATTTGGGCCTAAAGCTGAGGGTTACGCAGAGCAAGAATATGAACCAAGTGGATGTGACATAGGTAATAAGCACAGGTGAGGTTTCCTCTGATCTAGAATATTCTTTCTGGGACAAACCGCTACTCGGGACTGAACTCACCTATGCAGAAACAAATCCAAATGCCAAGGAAGCCTGAACTTGCCACTGGAAGATAGTTTATTAAACGGATTTCTGGTATTCTGAGAAACCTCATTTGGAAAAGCAATCTAAACTGACTTTCCAAATTCACTTATGTGACAAAAGGCTTGGCTGAGGGAGGGGGAAATATCTAAAGGCCAGAGTCAGAAGGGCACCTTAGGGATGGATAAACGATCATAGCCACTTATTTTCTTTGATGCCTCTGAACCTCCACTCTGCTGGGTCCCAACATGGCTATGACTTTCCTATTTTTCTGGCCTTGGTTCAACTCCTTTACCCTTACATTTTAAGGTTTAACTCAAATGCCACCTATCCTCTCAACATCCCCAGCCCCTGCTCTACAGGCAAAATCTGAATCTTTTATCCACAGCCCTTTATATGTTCCTAATGTAGAACTTAGCCCTTTTTACTGTATCTGATTATGGGCTTTTTCTCCTCAAATGAAAGGGTCTTGTCTCATTCATACCTGATCCTACATTATCACTTTAAAAATAAGGAAATCAGATCCATGAAGAGCACAGATCACAAGTGAACAGCAGTAGGACTGCTATTAAGATTCAGTCTGTGGACTCTCAGACCAGAACTGCTTCTCTTGCTCAACCTAACCAGCAGGGAAATTGAAAGAATAAAAAAATAATCTCTGCAGAACATTTTCTGGTCCTCATGGAACAGAAGCACCAGGAATCTCCATCTAAGAACTCCATTAGATCTCAAGGTCCCATATGCTATAATCAGAGCACTCAGTATAAAGGGAGTACTTTTTTACATTAATTATCCCTAAGCACCGCAAGTCCTATAATAGCCTGTTTTACACTTAAGCATAATGTCAAGTTCACAATGTCTGTGAACGAGAACACAGTCTGCCTGGAGTCAGTCTCACCTTAGAACATCTCCCCATCTGAACCCACTCCCCATCTGAAATTTCAACCCGAAGGATAAAGGCTTTCTTAGAAATCTGAGCAAAACCTAGATATGTTGAGAACAGGTAAGCTATTAAGCTGGTTTTCTTTCAAATCTTGAGAAATTTAGTTATCAGATTAGTCAAGTATTCAGCAAAACCATGAGGAAACAGAGGGAAGCTTTGACAGAAGGAAGTGAGGGGAGATGCCTAGAACAGGGAGAGCTCTCTGGAGGCTTGGGGTCTGTGGAATCTTCTAAATACCCTGCTGTGGTTGCTCTCATTGACAGCATCATGATGAAGGCTGAACATATCTATTGACCCCAGCTCGGTGATGACGATGAGGACTGAGGCTCCTGCTGGTTAGCAGCACAAGCAGGACTAGTAGCCAGGGTTATCATTTCCCACCTAGAACACAGCAAGGTAAATGGTCTGGTTTCCTTTAGCCTGGTAACAACTGCTGGCCATCTCTGCACAGGAGAGTTGTGAAATCATCCATGAAATCTGTGTCCATTTGACATGAGGACAGGGGTGTGTTCCTTCCTGACTACACAAAACTACTCTCCATTAAGAGCATATAGGAAAGGGATGACCAGGTTATACCCCAGACAGTGAGTGGCCAATGAGTGCCTCCAAATGAACCAGTTTTACAGAGGCCAGCAGGGGAGTAACAAGTTAAAGAACAGGAATTTAAAAAACTCCTTTTGTTCACCCTAAAACATCTTGTACTGTCCACCCCTGCCAGCCAGGTGAGTATACCCACAGCAGGTCTTATTATTAAAAAGGAAACCGACAGGCAAAAAATTCCCCAGTTCACCCAAGGGACTTCCAAATCACAGTGAAAGGGATCCCTCTGCATTAAGAGAGAGAATAAAATCTCAGATATATATGTTGGTATGAGACCCAAGGGGGCAGTACACAAAAGTAGAAAACTCAATCATTCAGGTTCTTAATTATGCCAAAATGACAACAACCTGTCTATTGATTTTATAGCTCATTAGTAGTTGGCTTAGAACTCATATCTCTGACTGCCTGAGTTAAATGACTTCACTGAGACAAAGAGCTACTATTTATTAAGAGTTACTATAAGCCAGATATTGTGCTAAGCATTTTACATTATATTGCATTTAATGTAACAAAGCTCTGAGGTAGGTAGTACTATTATCTCCATTTCACAGAGGGGAAAAATTGAAGTTCAGCAAGTTCTTTGCTCAAAGTCACATAGCAAACGAGGTAAAAGCTGGATTCAAATTCAGGTGGGTTGACTCTGAGCCTGCACATATTACTAACACAAATCAAAACTCAAACATAGTTAATCGGGAATCCCTACACCAGACAAGCAGCCTGCATACGGCCAGACACCCACCCTGTACTCAGACGCATTGTACTGGGTAAGGTCCCTCCTAAGGCAATTACCATGATCAGGGTCAGGTAGAATCATGCCCCAGCACAGAGGGCACACATCATGGTGGTCAGGCAAGCATAACTTTTCCTCGGGCCCCTTATGCTTACTGTTAAGCTTAGCCTTTGGAATAACCTGGTTCTAGCAACTCTGTCATCTGGGATAGACTCCACCCACTTCTAGAAGGTCCCTAGTCCTACCTGCTGAGATGTTACTCCATCACTATATCCAGTGCCTACTATTTTTACTGGATCCTGACAACCCAATATGGGCTCCACTTACAGGATTCTAATCTAATAATTCTGATTCTAATCTAAAAAATACAAACATGTTTTCTCAATAAGAAAAACAAGGAAATAACCATTTCAAATTCATAAGATTGGGGAAATTTTATAACACCAAAAGTTGGTGAGGATGTAGAGAAATCATAGAGCTAGCAGGAGTATAAATTAGAACCCCCATTCTAAATGGATTCTGGTACATTAACTAAAACCCTTCCATTTGGCATCCAATTTAGCAACTCCTCTTTAAAATACTATAAAGAATAGTTCATTCACAGTGACTATTGTCCAAAGGCAATCCTGAAGCATCATCTAGAACAGTAAAGAGTTGGAAACCTCAATGATCCTGAGTAAGAAAGGTTTAAAGAAACTAAAGTATATTTAACAATTGTTTAATATTAGTTACATCTATCATTTCCGGGCGGCGCAGGATGGAGTGGCCAACGGCCTGCAGAGCAACATGCCTGTTTTATTGGGACTACTGTGACACATAACTCACCCATGACTCTCCATCTGTGAGAAAGACACACTGCAGTGGCAGCAAACACAAAGAGACTACTATCAGAAATGGATGGAAGAGCAGGCTCAGAGCCTGATCGACAAAACAACCGCTGCATTTTAACAAGGAAAGATACCTCCGACTCTATTCTCTGCTCCTCCTCCTGCAGGGACAATGATCCCACCTCCTCCCAGGCTCCCGGGTCCTCCTCGTCCTGTTATGATACCAGGCCCCCATATGGGGGGCCCTCCCATGATGCCAATGATGGGCCCTCCTCCTCCTGGGATGATGTCAGTGGGACCTGCTCCTGGAATGAGGCCACCTATGGAGGCCACATGCCAATGATGCCTGGGCCCCCAATAAAGAGACCTCCTGCCTGTCCCATGATGGTGCCCACTCAGCCAGGAATGACTCGACTAGACAGATAAGAAGAGATAGAAACCTCTTTATATTCATTTTATATTACTTTTTCTACTTCACCAGGAGATCATGGTGCTGTGACTCTGGGTGTTTTACTTTTTTTTTTTTTTTTTTAATATTTTATTTATTTATTCGAGAGAGAGAGAGAGAGGGAGGCAGAGACACAGGCAGAGGAGAAGCAGGCTCCATGCACCGGGAGCCCGATGTGGGGACTCGATCCCGGGTCTCCAGGATCGCACCCTGGGCCAAAGGCAGGCGCCAAACCGCTGCCTGCGCCACCCAGGGATCCCCCTCTGGGTGTTTTCTAACATCATGACAAGGAAGACTTGCTTCCCCTTCCTGTGAAAGAGAGAATAGTTTTTGCAGGGGAGTAGTGGGACAAAAAAAAAAAAAAAAAGGCAATTTTTATTTGTATTGTAAAATCTGAAAATAAAATTGTCAGCTATTTTATTTAAAAAAAAAAAATTAGTTACATCTGCAAGGGGCGATGGGCGTGCCTAAGAAAACACAATGCAATCCTACACACCAGCCAAAGAATCAATGAGATCTGCCAAAAGGTTTCAATCTGGATGAAGCTCGAACATAATGCTGAACACAAAAGCAGCAAGTTCCAAAAGAGTATTAGGATGTTTTATTTATGCATATTTTAAAGCATAAAAACCATTATTTATCAATATAAATGATAAAGACGTGGTATTTAGGAAAAGTATAAAAGGAAAAAAAGAAAATGCAATTTAGAGGGTTTCTACTTCATCCTAACTTTTTGTTTCCCTTAAAAAAAATCCAGGGCAGCTGGATGTCAGTGGTTGAGCATTTGCCTTTGGCTCAGGCCGTGATCCCAGGATCTTGGGATCCAGTCCTCACATCAGGCTCCCTACGGAGAGCCCATTTCTCCCTCTGCCTATGTCTCTGCCTCTATCTGTGTGTCCCTCACGAATAAATAAATAAAATCTTTTAAAAATAAAAGATAAATTTTAAAAAAATCTGAAGGAAATGCAGAAAAAAGTTGGGCAGGGGATTGGATACATACATGTTTGCTATAAAATCCTGTGTACTTTTCTGTATGTTTAAAATATTCTAGAATCTTGGGATCCCTGGGTGGCGCAGCGGTTTGGCGCCTGCCTTTGGCCCAGGGCGCAATCCTGGAGACCCGGGATCGAATCCCACGTCGGGCTCCCGGTGCATGGAGCCTGCTTCTCCCTCTGCCTGTGTCTCTGCCTCTCTCTCTCTGTGACTATCATAAATAAATAAAAATTAAAAAAAATATATATTCTAGAATCTTAAAAACAAAATACTAAAAAATCACTGAAATATTTTTACCTATCGGGTTCATAATAATATAATAATAATAATTTAAAATTTGATATTATGAATAAATGTAAAAAACTGATACATATAACTGGCAGGAGATTACAAACCAGGACTAGTTTTTCAAAAGGTGATTTGGGAAAAAAAAAAAAAAAAGAAAAAAAAAAGAAAAAGGTGACTTGGCATCACTTATCAGAAGTTTATTTTTTATTTTTTAAAGATTTTATTTATTCATTCATGAGAGACACAGAGAGAGAGAGAGAGAGGCAGAGATACAGGCAGAGGGAGAAGCAGGCTCCATGCAGGGAGCCTGATGTGGGACTCGATCCCTACACTCCAGGATCACACCCTGGGCTGAAAGCAGGTACTAAACCACTAAGCCACCCAGGGATTCCTATCAGAAGTTTAAATGTGGGGGCAGCCCGGGTGGCTCAGCGGTTTTGCGCCGCCTTCAGCGCAGGGCGTGATCCTGGAGAGGCGGGATCAAGTCCCACATCAGGCTCCCTGCATGGAGTCTGCTTCTCCCTCTGCCTGTATATCTGCCTCTCTCTGTGTGTCTCTCATGAATAAATAAATAAAATATTTTTAAAAAATTTTTTTAAAATAAAAAATAAAAGAAATACCTATGTATTTTAATGGAGAAGCTATAAGCCAAAAATATATAATGAGGTTAGAATTTCAGGTAAAAAGAAACTGAAGAGCTTGTAGAATTTATTGAAAAGGCCTCTTCGGGTGCCTGACTGGCTTAGTCAATAGACCATGCAACTCCTGATTTGGGGTCATGAGTTGGAGCCTCACATTAGGCACAGAGATTACTTTAAAAAAAAAAAAAAAAAAAAGGCTTCTGAAATTCCCCGAGAAACATGTAATTTTTCAATCTTTAAGTTTTAGAAAAAAATCTCCAAAAGAGTTCCTTGTAATAACACATAAACATGAGATTTTTGTGGTAACCCTTACTACCATCCTTGTTTCTATGCAAAATAAACAGTGCTGTTAGAACATATCTTCAGTTGCAATTAAGAGGAAATTGAACTTATATTTGGAAACAGCAAGAGAATCCCACACAAGTTTTAGTTCTTTTGTTTTTTTTTTTGCCCTGCTAAGCAGGTATGGAGTAGATTTGGGGGACAGGATGACTGCACCCATGCTGTTCTGAGCTCAAGTTCACTGCTGGCTTCTGAATGAGCTCCCTTTCCTTGACTGTCCCCATTTATACTAGGACGACAAGGCCTTCAAAAGCTAAGTGACTTCACAAAATAACTTGAGCAGCAGGAGGTTGAGATAAGAATAACAGATAAGTATTTCTATTTCCTTTAGGAGGGCCACAGCCCCATGATGCAACTCCTAAGGATCACTTGTGATTTTCAGTCTTTGAGATTCAATTAGACCAGACCAACCTAATGCTGCGTTTGTGAGAGAAATGCAAGCACTGTGACCTGAGCAACAGAGTTCAATATAATATAGATACAACACAGAACCAAAATACTTACTTGGAGAACTGGCAGAGACCCGCTTCCTGGTCAAGCTCTCCTGGTTGGCCTTGTCTGAAGCTGAAGAGCCTCTCGTTTGGACATGCTTCTTTCCTGGACTCTCCTCTGGCTCTGGTGACTTCTCCATCCCGTGGAAATACTTCATGTGATAGTGCAACAGTTTGGCCTTGCGGAAAAATTTTAAACAATCCACAACCTTGCACCTGAACTTGTGATCTAGGTCAACAGCTGGTGCTTTACATGTCACAAAATCATCTGTTTTCTTAAAAGTATTTGTTACTGAAAAACAAAACAGAAACAAAAACAAAAATCCCTTGTGTTTATCCTAGTTATTATAACATATGCATTAACACATGGCAATAGAAAGTGAAAGAGCAGAATGCATATGTAGCTGGAGACATCAGACAGACATCCATTACCTCCCCATATTACTATTTGGAGAGAATGGTAAATAATACAGACTCAACCATGATTCATCTTCTGACAGAATAGATCAACATGTTTTTTCTTTGTTAAGCAGTCATACAAGTTCTCAAGGTTATAGACTGTAGGGAAAGAGTAGGGGAATATCCTTAAAAACAAACCAAAAATCAGGGACCCAACCCAGCACTTATAACTCATGAGTTGGATCAAATTCAAACTTACTACCATCCTGATACTTGTGAGTGTGGACAGAATTAGGGAATATTCTGGTGGGAATCTCTTTATGAGGGATCACACAATGGTTTTTGCACAGAAAGTGTTAACTGTTGCAAAGTTTTTTGAAATTTTGCTATGTGTACCTGAGCAAAGAGACTCAAAGACAGTCAGAAAAAAAAAGGCAACCAAATAAATGGATCTTGAAGACATGAGGACAACTCAAGTCAATGACCAAATTTAAAGAGGCAAAAAAAGTTTGAAATACTCCCCACAAAAAAACAAACAGAAGGCAATGGTCTGTTATGTATCAATGACAAAAAACAGAGCTGCATTCCATAACCAGAAGATATTTAAAAAAAAATTTTTTTAAGATTTTATTTATTTATTCATAGAGACACAGAGAGAGAGAGAGAGAGGCAGAGACACAGGCAGAGGGAGAAGCGGGCTCCATGCAGAGAGCCCGACGTGGGACTCGATCCAGGGTCTCCAGGATCACGCCCCGGGCTGCAGGCGGCACTAAACCGCTGCGCCACCGGGGCTGCCCATATTTTAAAAATTTTAAACTCAATCTAAATCACTCTCTGTATTTCAAAATCAGCACTAGGGTATGATTACAAAGCTGCTATGCTTGGTGATCTGATGGATGCCATTTTATGGACAATTTAAACAAGTAAGAAATTATATATAAATACATATACATCCCAAAGCAGAAAAGCCTTAAAATCACTTTCTATCTATGACAAGAGATAAAAGAGGTTCGAATCAATAAGATGCAGTTAAGAGAAGAATAGTAACATGAAATGAATTGGAATACATAGACAAAAATGGTTGTGCTGGAAACCATGTCAGTGGAAAAATTCAAACCTCAAACCTCTAATATATCCTAAAATTATTTCTTAAAAGAAATTATAAGCAATTTTCCTGGAATTTACTCCTCTTGGACCTATTAAAAGTTGAACCATATGAATGTGCCATTTTTGTAATTAAGAAAGTTAAATATTGGCTATTTCATACGGTTCAACCTAATAATTCCTTTTCTATTACGACAGTCTTAAAAATCAATGCAGACAAGGGATGCTTGGGTGGCTCCATCGGTTGTGTGACTCTTGGTTTTGCCTCAGGTCATGATCTCAGGGTCATGAGACTGGGCCCCATGTGCAGTCTATTTGAGATTCTCTCTCTGGCTCCCTATCCTTTTGCCCCTCCCCCTGCTCATGCTCCCCCTTCTCCCTCTCTGAAATAAATAAATAAATCTTTAAAAAAACAAAAATCATTGCAGACAACTCCACCTACCATCATATGAACAAAGCTAAAGTCCAAGTAGGAGAGCATCAACACCTCCTGCCACCACCTGAGAACTACAGCAGTCAAGTTCAGCCACAGTAAATTCATGTATCCTTCGGCTTGTGTTCGTAGCCCTGGTTTATTGTGATATATTTATTTATAATGGCAAAGAAGACTGCCAAAATGCGAGCATCTTTGAATTAAAAAAAAATCTAAGAGCTGAAAATGAGAACTTTGAACCAATTCCATGAAGAATTACCATTCTCTCTATTCAAAAACTCTGCACCTTTGTGTATACACAACTGATCATCTGCATAAGGCAAAGACAGAACGATGGTTAAAAAGTGTGGGCTCTGCAGCTGGCTGGCCTGGTTCAAATCCTGACTCCTTTACTTACTCCTCCTGCCTCAGCTTCTTCATGTGCAGGGTGGAGAGATTAGTGGTAACTACTTCACAAAGTTGTGAGAATTAAATTAGTACATGCAAAGATCCTAGAAAAGTGTCTGGCACATACTAAGCACTCAATAAATACTGGTTCTTACTACTATATAGTATAATTTTGGACTTCTAAATAAATGGGACTTATGAACAGCTGTTAAGGAATTAACCTGCTCATAAGCAGAACAACAGAAGTCTCCACCACCTTCAGCCACTCTGTGCTCATGCTAGAGGCAATATGGTATAATGGAATCAGCTTGTTTTTAAATCCCAGCTTTACTTTTCATTAGCTGTATAAATAAGTTGTGCACATTTTCTAAACTATTCTCATTTGGTTTCTCATCTAAAAAAAAAAAAAAAGAATAAATACCACCTATTTTAAAGAGTTGAGGGAAGGCTATAACATAGGTGCTTGGCATAAAGAAGGTCATTTAAAGTATTAAATACATCTTGATAAACAGGCTTACATCATTTATGGAATGTAGCTGGAGACAGCCATTATAATTATCAACCACAGTCAAATTCCTCCAACCAGCCCTCATAAGCTCTGGCTGGGAAACATATCACTCTGTAAGCATTCTGTTTTTCTACATCCTTCTAAAAATGTGAAATCCAAACCAACCAGAAGGTTCCTAATATGGCTACTCAATAGAATTATTACCCCCACCTTTCAGAACATGGTACTTTTACTAATGCAGCCAAAGAGTTTTATAGATTTGTTTTTATTTTTTTAATAATCACATTACATGGTGCTGGAAAGTACCAGCTTAGTCCACCAAAATCCGGAACTTTGTGTTGTTTGCCTTTTTAAAACATGAATTAAAGTGTGTTTCCATTATCCTCAAATAGTTTTGTAAAACTACATGTTGGAAGTTACACATTTATCCCTAACAAACTCCATCAGATTATTTTAGTCCAAGAAGTTTATAAACCTTGATTCTGTAATTCTATATATTTGAGTCTTTATCTAAGTTGTTGATAAAGATCTCGTGGGACAGACCTGAGGACAGCCTTTGGATAGCCTTCAGGCTGACACCAATTAATCTACACTCTCTGGATAGAACTGCCTGAGCCAATTCAATTCATCTATGCAGATTCCCAATATACTCATGCATCTATTTCCTTCTAGTTCAGACAGAGATTCCAAAAAAGATGTGCTCAAACTAACTGCTAAAATAAAGATTCACATGGTCTCATAGTGCTATAGATCCCAAAAATTATGATATTAAAACCTAACCCCCAATGTGACAGTATTTGGAGGTGGTGCCTTTGGGAGGTGAATAGGTCATGAAGGCAGAGCCCACATGAATGGGACTAGGGCCCTTATTAAAGAGACCCCAGAGAGTTCTCTTGCCCCTTCTGCTACACGACTACACAGTGAGAAGACTGCTTTTTACTAACTAGGAAGCAGGCTCTTCCTAGACAATGAATCTGCTGGTGCCTTGATCTTGGACTTCCCAGGCTCCAGAACTGTGAGAAACAAATGTCTTGTTCCTAAGCCATCCAGTCTATAGATACTGTTATAGTAGCCTGAACGGATGAAGACAGACAGTCTACCAATCCAGTAAGCTTCTCTAAAGGAAGTAAGTTTAGGGTGGCAGAACAGAAACTCTTCCCCTCAAAGGAAAACCCTTGGTTCCGCACAGCTAAGCAGAAGGTAGGAACAGCTGGACTTCCAAAGGTAAGCAAGCATGGCACTCAGGTGGGCCAAACTGCCTTTAAGAGGTAGTCCTAGAATCACAGCAGCTCAAGTAAAGAAACTCCCCAGGAGAGAACATACTGCCAGGTATCACTGTCACAAAGCCCCTGACCAAACCAAGAGCTCTTTTCAAAACGGCAACATCAATGAGACAAAATCAGTCGCTAGCTGTTGCCTAAAGGAGTAAATATTAAAAGAAAGATTTGAGAATTATATTCAACTACAGAAGTTTGATATGTAAAATTCCTTCATAAACTCAACTCAGTGAGTATAAATTATTGATATACAAACCATTCCAATTATAAGCCTGTCCATAATCTACCCTGCACTGTTGGGAAAAACAACACAAACATCGGGGTGAGACAAGCAGCAAATAGAGTATAAATCAGTTACAGATAATAGCCTTTGACAAAATCTGATAAATTACATAATTAACTCTAATTTTGGATCCACAAATCAAAAAATAGATAAAAATATTATATAGTAATTATATAATGTTTATGTTAACTTTTTAATGATAACAAAATATTTGGGACATGTTAAAATGAAACAACAGCAAAAAAGATAAACATCCCAAGATTTAAGTAATCATTTCCTTTTTCATGAAGACCTTGCAAACTGTACAATTTTTGAACCCAACTAATTTAAAGAGATATAAAAACGGTATTTTCCAGACTTGGTAATTTTAACTTAGTCTTTGCATATGACAGCCAAGACAAGCCTATCTGCACAATGAAAGCTGCCAGTTTGGCCAGTGTAGGTCACATTGTTCCCTCTGTTTAGCCTACCTTTTGCACTTGCAAACCAAGCCCTGCACATCCTTCAAATGCCACCTACTTGCATAACGTTTTTGCCTTGGCCTCTCAGCAGAAAATGATCTATCCTGCCTTCTCTGAATTCCCATTAAGTATTTCATGTAAAATAAATCTCATAGTATCTATCCCTTTCTATCTGTACTACAATTGGCTCTGCTCATTCTTTATTCTAAAATGTTGAAATGGGGAACATGCCCCATTCTTTATTTTTCCTATGATACTTATCTTGGTGAACAACATTAAACAAGAGAAGTGGGCTCTCCAAGATGGTTTCCTCACCAAATGGGAGGGAAAATACTTATTTCACAAGGCTCCTACATGTTTCCTTGAGGTAACAGAAGAGAAAAGCCATTATTAACTAGAGTTAGTTACTTGAACATTAGTTGTCATGATGGTTGTCACCAACCTCATAGTTGTTTGTTTAAAAAAATCAAAGGTACGCATAATCCCAGCCAGAGGTCAGTGTATCAGTGGCACAACCTGAAAAATTTTAACATCTAATTGCCCAACTTTATTAGTCACACACTCAAGTTTGGTAATAAAAGCACAACAGGAACAATAAAAAGATGCAACCAGCAAAATATTTTACATTTTCAAATAATTTTTAAAAAGAATATGCATAGGGCAGCCCTGGTGGCGCAGCGGTTTAGCGCCACCTGCAGCCCGGGGTGTGATCCTGGAGACCCAGGATCGAGTTCACATCGGGCTTCCTGCATGGAGCCTGCTTCTCCCTCTGCCTGTGTCTCTGCCTCTCTCTTTGCTCTCTCTGAATGAATAAATAAATAAATCTTTAAAAAGAAAAAAAAAGAATATGCATAGCATAACTATGCCAAAGAAAACCCACAAGAGAAATACTACGATCAAAACAAAATATTATAAGAAAAATATACACAATATAATAGTATAAATAACGGCAACCCTTTGGTTATGAGACTTCAAGTAAAAAGAAAAACAAGTGTTTTCTACTCTTTTGCGCTTTATTATCTAATTAGGTATAATAGTCATATTAACGTCACAACAGAAAGAACACAATGCTTTTATATTTCTGTATTATACTACTCCCCAGAACAGTGTTCCTGTGGTGAAAGAAACATGGTGCTAGAAGCACGGTAAAGGACTAGGAGAGCCATTGGCTGCCCATAAGGCCCACTGAGCCACACACAGTCTGTGTAGATCCCAGGTCTCACACAGGTGTGTATTTCCCAATGGGAGTTAACTGTATTATATGTCACTGATGGCACCACCCAGTTATATACATCTTCCACTATGGGACACTACCATCTTTTGTCAACGTAGGAGCAGTTACTAGGAGACAAAAGGACAAGTAACTGAAAGTGCCAGCAAGAACTGTGGCTCTGAGTCTGACAGCCTGCAAGAAACTGAATGTTGCCAATAACCATGTGAGCCTGGAAGCAAATCCTTCCCCAGCAGAGTTTTCAAATGAGAACACAACCCTGGTCAACTCTTTGACTACAGTCTTGCAGACTACTCTGCCTGGATTCCTTATCCACAGAAACTATAAAAAAATAAATGTGTTGTTTTAAGTCACCATGTTTGTGGTAAAATTGTTACATAGCAGTAGATAATATAGAGCAGGATCAGAACCCTCTCATTTTCTATTTGGATAATGTTTTATACTTTTATGATAAACATACATTAATTTTATACTAAAAGAAGTTTTTTAAAGGATGTTTTCCTGAAATGTGGCTTAGAAATAAAATCCTATTTAACCCTTTTTTAAAATACCCATTGCCAGAACCTCAAACCTCACAGAGGATTATGACGGTGATATTTATTCTCACTGACCATACCCTAGCATTCCAAGCTCATGTCAATTTAAGTACCACCTTGCTTTCCAAACTCACCTCCCATCAACCCACAATGAGGCCTCAGCAGCTGTCCAGCCAACTGCTTCACGGTCTCATAGTTCACACCTCCACTCAGGCTTTGCCCTCTCATTGCCATTCCACCATGGTTTGGCCAGTGTTCACTTCTATCCAGACTCAGCTTACTCAACATCTAGGAAGTTGTCAAAATGGCACTGGCTCTTAGGGACCATATGCCATCAACTCCTGGCATAAATGACTGATGCACCCCATCTTAAGCACTTCGGATCTGTTCCTGGAGCCTGTTATTTGCGACTTTTCCAGCCAGAAGATAAGGGCCACTTCTCACTGTCTTATGTATGTACCCTCAGCAGCACCACCTCCTAATACAGTTGGTATTCCCGTCAGCAAAGACATCATGTGATACCAGCAGTTTAATACTTTTTTGACATAATGGGTAGAACATTTTTCAGGTGTGTGAAGAAATAATTTTATCAGCTCTGAAGCAATAGAAGGCAATCAATCAAACATGAATAGATTTAAATATTCACAGCAAGTCCAGTCAAATGCATCAAATAAAAGCAAAATATCCTTAAATATGTCCTTAAGTAGAGGAACAGTTATATAAATTATGAGAAGTCTGCATTATATAATTCTAATCAGCTATTTAAAAGAATGAAGTAGCTCTATGCTTACTGATATGGATAATCTTAAGATATCCATACAGAAAGTTACCCAGTCCATACCATAGTATATGAACCCATGTATGGTAACAGGTGAGGAAAAAAAAGATATTATAAAAATGCATAGGAAACGGGATGCCTGGCTGGCTTGGTCAGAGGAGCATGTAACTCTTGATCTGAGAGTAGTGAGTTCGAGCCCCACAATGGGTGCAGAGATTACTTAAATAAATATTTATCTTTTTAGATGAAAAGAGAAGAAACCAGGGGACAGAAATTAAGATGTTGGTAGTGGTTATTTCTGGAAATGGGCGTGGACTAGGAACGGAGGGAGTAAAGAGGAACTTCTACATTTTCTCTGTATACCTCAGAAGCAGCAGCATATCTCACATTCAGATTGTGGTTTCTAAATACAATTTTCCATTTAAAAGAAATGGGGGGGGGCGGGGCGGGGGGAGACACACCTGGATGGCTCAGTGGTTGAGTGTCTGCCTTCCGATCAGGGCCAGATCCAGGCAAGATCAGGGCGAGATCCCAGGCTCCGGGAATCGAGTCCCGCATTGGGATCCCCAATGTCTCTGCCTCTCTGAGAAAAGAAAGAAGAAAAGAAAGAAAAAAAGAAAAGAAAAGAAAAGAGGAAAGAAGAAGAGAAGAGAAGAGAAAGAAAAGAGAAAAGAAAAGAAGGAAGGAAGGAAGGAAGGAAGGAAGAAAAGAAAGAAAAGAGAGAAAGAGAAAGAGAGAGAGAAAGAGAGAGAAAGTGAAAGAAAAGAAAGGAAGGAAGGAAGGAAGGAAGGAAGGAAGGAAGGAAGGAAGGAAGGAAGGAAGGAAAGAGAGAGAGAGAGAGAGAAATCAGGAGGCACCTGGGTGGCTAAGCCACTTAAGAATCTGCCTTCCCAGGATCCTGAGATCAAGCCCTAAATCCGGCTCCCTGCTCAGCTGAGAGCCTGCTTTTCTCTCTGCCCTTGCCCCTGCTCATGCTTTCTCTCTCTCAAAAAAAGAAATTAAAAAAATTTTAAATTAAAAAAAATGAAATTTAAAAAAGGACAATAAAATCCTTAGGGGCACCTGGGTGGCTCAGTTCATTAAGCATCTGCCTTCAGCTCAGGTCATGATCCCTATGTCCTTGGATACAGCCCTGAGTTGGGCTCTCTGCTCAATGGGGAGTCTGCTTCTCCTCTCCCTCTGCCCACCCCGAGTTCATGCATGTACTCCCTCTCTCAAATGAATAAGTAAAATCTTTTAAAAATAAATTTTAAAAATCTTTAAAAAAATAAGTAAATAAAATAAAATCTTTAAAAAATAATAAAGAAGTGCTTGCAGAATGAAAAAGATACAGGAACCAGTTTGAAAGGCTCCTGCTGACCAAATCTGGGACAATGTGGGTATTAAAATAAATAATGACAGACATATGGGGCACATGGGTAGCTCAGTCAATTAACATCCAACTCTTGATTTCGGCTGAGGTCATGATCTCAGGGTTGTGAGAGCCAGACCCAAAATGGGCTATATGCTCAACAGGGTATCTACTTGATATCCTCTCTCTCCCTCTGCCTCTCCAGCTGCTCATGCGCGCGCGCTCTCTCTCCCCCCCGCCCCAAATCTTTAAAAAAGAAAAAACATGACAGACACAGATTATAACCCATAGAACAAAGACAGAATCCATGAATCCATGTGGATACAAATAAAGAAAGAAGGGAGAGCTCTTCCTTATAACAGAATACAAACTAATAAAATGTTAAGAGAAATTATTAAAGTTAGAAAGCACTATTTGGCAGCCATCAGAGTAAAAACTGTTCTGTACAGGAAATACCAACGGATGCTGAAGTAGTAGGTAAATGTTTCATGGAAAAACAATATATCTACAGAGCCTCAAAGTATCCTCTCACAAGAAATTTATTAACTATAAAGGGAAAAATAATAGCTTTACAATAGAACAGATACTATCTTAGGTAAGTAATCAAAGTTAACATCACCAATAAATGGGACAAACAGATATCACATGCCTCCTGATAGAATGCACTTAAAAAGAACATCCTGCTTACATGGTATTTCCACTAGAAGTTAATAACCTAAATCTAATCATGAGGATACATCAGAAGATACCAAACTGAGGGACACCATATCCTTCAGAAATGTCAAGGTCATAAAAAACAAAGACTAAAGAATTATTTCAGATGAAAGGAGACTAAAGAAACAAACAATGAAATCCAATATGTAATCCTGGATTGGATCCTGACCAGGAAAAAATGTTTTTCCAACTTTTGCTATAATGGATATTATTAGAACTACTGAGGAAATCTGAATAAGGTCCTGATTTTGATAATCATATTGTAGTAATGTAAGAGAATGTCCTTGTTTTTAGGAAATAAGCACTGAAATATCTCTGGGTAAAGTTCTACAACTGATACCAAACAATTCAGAAATAATACTTTTTTAAAAGGCTGGCTTAGTAGAGCATACGACTGAATCTCGGAGTTCTGAGTTCAAGTCCCACATTGGGTGTAGAGATTACCTAAAAAGCGGGGGGGGGGGGGGGGCACCTGGGTAGCTCAGCTGGTTAAACTACCATCTTTTAATCTCAGCTTAGGTCTTGATCTCATGGTTGTGAGTTCAAGCTTTGCCCAGTGTGGAGCCTACTTTAAAAAAAAAAATCTTTAAAAAAAAAAAAAAAAAGAACAATGAACCAAACATGGCAGGGGCGCCTCGGTAGTTCAGAGGTTGGGCATCTACTTTTTGCTCATGTTGTGATCCCAGGGTCCTGGGATTGAGTTCCACATTAGGCTCCCCGTGGGGAGACTGCTTCTCCCTCTGCCTCTGCCTCTCTCTGTGTCTCTCAGATATAAACAGAAAATATTTTAAAAATATAATAAATAAAGCAAACATGGCAAAGTGCAAACTAGTGGAAGAATCTGGCTGAAGATATACAGGAATTCTTTGTACTACTTTTCCAACTTTTTAAAAGTCTGAAATTATTTCAGTCTTAAAACTTATTAAAAATACATGCAGAGGGATACCTTGGCTGCCTTAGAAAGTAGGGCATGCGACTCTTGATCTTGAGAATTGTGAGTTTGAGCCCTACCTTGGGGGTAGAGTTTATTTAATTAAAATAATTTTTTAATATATGCAGAAAAAATATGTGCAGGAAAATTACTCTGAGGTCACAAGACAGCTAAGAGGGAGGAAGATGCAAACCTCTGTACTGTCCTCACAAAAAAAAATCACTGAGCATTTAACCCACAAGATGGCAAAGCTGCCCCAAATGTCAGAGCTGTGTTTGGATGGCTAACACTTCTCTTCTGCTCTAGACTAGGTATGTTCTGCCTTCCCTGGCTTCCCCTCCCCTGCCAATCAAAAGCTTCCTTCACACAGATTTCCTAGATTGTGACTCCATCCCAGGTTAGAAATTCCAAGACTGGCACCAGCTCAGCACAGCAATCACCAAATAATGACTAATGCAACAGCATCCTGGCCTCCAGGGATGTTTCTGATGATGATACCACCCTCCTTCCTGCTTACTTACATAATACATTCCTGGTGAATGAATCCTCAACAAAACAATCTCTCCCAGCCATCTTTCTAGATCATCCTGTACTCACCACTAAGCCCATGCTCCAACATCATTCTGTTTCTAGATCAACACATCTTCCTCCCTCAAATTAAATAATTCCAAAGGCACCACCCTGTCTGGAGTACTGACATCACTTGTACCACGCATTCCTCTTCAAACCTGGCCACTCTACTAAGCCTCTTACTCAGAGTATACACACTGCTTTAACAAGTACCCTTGAGGGTTGAGGGAATGTTGTATCACATGCTGTGCAATTTCTCTAAAGACAGGGACTGTGTTTATGCCTAAATTTATATAGCACCCGGCATCTCATCAGATGGCTTTAGGCACTAGGTTGGTAGACGGGAGTAACAGACCCAGTATCACCAGCCAGTAGGAAGTGTACAACTATGGCTAAGTCCTCCTTGCCAAATATTAGGCTCTTTGCCTATAAAACAGAATATTGAAAAATTAGAAATAAGTCTGAATTTCAGGATATAGTTAAAAAATTATAGAATACCCATACAATAAATTATATGTAATTGTGAAAGGAGATATGAACTAACACGGAAAAATACCATAAATGATCCCACTACTGTGTTTTTTAAAAGCTTTACCTGCATATGTATGTTTGTATATGCACCAGAACTATGCCTGGAAGGACGTAAGGCCATAAAACAAATTGTACCATGGCTCCCTTGAGAGTGAGAATATTATCTATATAAAGGAAGACGTTTCACTTTTTACTTACTTGGTTTTAATTTTTTTTTAAGATTTTATTTATTTATTCATGATAGACATACAGAGAGAGGCAGAAACACAGACAGAAAGAGAGAAGCAGGCTCCACGCAGGGAGTCTGACATGGGACTTGATCCCAGGACTCCAGGATCATGTACTGGGCCAAAGGCAGGCACTAAACTGCTGAGCCATCAAGGGATCCCCTGGTTTTAATTTTTCATGGCATGTAGTGGTTTTGAAATTTATGAGGGGGAAAAAATCAGCAAAATGATTCTTTATAAAATAATTTTTTAAGACTTTTTAAGAAATCTCTATACCCAACATGGGGCTCAAACTTAGAACCCTGAGACCAAGAGTCACATGCTCTATCAACTGAGCCAGCCAGGTACCCCTATAAAATAATTCTTCAAATAAAGGTCCCAGGAATGCCTGGGACTCCTTGCTCAGCAGGGAGCCTGTTTCACCCTCTGCCACTCCCCCTCCTTGTGTGCCCTCTCTCTGACACACAAATAAGGAACTAAGTTGAGGTCCCAGGGCACCTGTGTAGTTCAGTCAGTTGAGCATGTCTTTGGCTCAGGTCATGATCCTGGGGTCATGGGACTGAGGCCCACAACAGGTTCCCTGCTCACCAGGGAGTCTGCTTTCTCTCTCTTCCTCTGTCCCTCCCCCACTCATGCTCTCTCTCTCGGTCTCAAATAAATAAGTAAAATCAGAAAGAGAGAGAGAGAAAGAGAGGGAGGGAGGGAGGGAGGAAGAAAGGAAGGTCCCAACTGACTTAATTCAGAGTTCAAAAATTCATCAAGAACTAATGCTCACTGGTGTGCCTGGCTGGCTCAGTCAGTTAAGTGGCCCACCCTTGATTTCAGCTCCGGTCATCATCTTAGGGTCCTGGGATAGAGCTCCAAAGTGGGCCCCACACTCAGCAGGGAGTCTGCTTCAGAGTTCTTTCTCTTCCTCTGTCCCTCGCCCTACCCACTCACTGAAATAAATAAATCTTAAAAAAAAAAAAAGAACTAATACTCATAAAGAATTAGTATACCTTAGTGCTCAGATTGTAAGAAATCTTATTTCATTTTAAAAACCAAACATTAAGGAAAACCCCCTTCACTGTTGTCTCCTTATTTATTTATTTATTTTTAAAGATTTTATTTATTTATTCATGATAGTCACACAGAGAGAGACAGAGAGGCAGAGACACAGGCAGAGGGAGAAGCAGGCTCCATGCACCGGGAGCCCGATGTGGGATTCGATCCCGGGTCTCCAGGATCACGCCCCGGGCCAAAGGCAGGCGCCAAACCGCTGCGCCACCCAGGGATCCCTGTTGTCTCCTTATTATTCAAAAATGATGATCATACTAAATCATACAGTCTGGGACGACTTCCTGCTATGTTATGTTTTTCCATGAAAAAAATTTATGAGTAATTGAAGTGATTTAATTTAAAATTTTTTAGAAAACATAGTTAAAATATCTTTTCACACTAATTTTCAAAGCAGATTATTTGATCATACATGTTGATAGTTTTCATTCCCATATCCAACAGGAATCTTAGAAAAAGAATCACTGCATCAAAAAACAGGACTTACTTGAAATTTTGAAGAGCTGTTCAACATTATGGCAGCTCTAGAAATATTTAAGCTGAACAATCAATCCATAATGCAATTCACCATCTATCAACTGAAGTATCCAGGATAGTCCATTTTTTTAAAGATTTTATTTATTTATTCATGAGAGACACAAAAGAGAGGCAGATTCATAGGCAGAGGGAGAAGCAGGCTCCCCACAGAGAGCCCAATGTGGGACTCGATTCCAGGACCCTGGGATCACAACCTGAGCCAAAGGCAGATGCTCAACCACTGAGCCACCCAGGTGCTCCAAGGACAGTCCATTCTTACAAGTAAGTGTCTTCCTGAGGTGAAAGTGATCGGTTATTCAACTTTCTGTCTGTTCTTAACCTTTTCCAGCTTTCCTTTCTCCCCATCAAAATTTTGGTACAGGCACACCTGGGTGGCTCAGCGATTAAGCGTCTGCCTTAGGCTCAGAGCATGATCCCAGAATCCTGGGATCAAGTCCCACATAGGGCTTCCTGCGAGGAGCCTGCTTCTCCCTCTGCCTGTCTCTGCCACTTTCTCTGTGTCTCTCATGAATGAATAAATAGAATCTTTTAAAAAATAAAATTAAAAGTTTTGGTACATAAGAAATGGTCGAGTAATTGACTTGATTTACTTGAAGTAATTGAATGAAAGACCAAATTAATTCAATATTACCCACTACTGAACTGATGAAACAAGTCTTCCAATGGATCTATTTGCTCTGGTCAGGTGTAAAAGGTATTCAGTAAAAGTGTGACAAAGACAAGCCCACAGATAAGAGCACACCTGCTGTGTCTGCAGGATAGCAAGGAAGCCATGAGGCTGGAACAGAATCAGCAGAAGGAGAGAGTGAGGAGAGATAACAGGTGGCCAGAAGAAGCAGGGTCACTGCAGGCTACTGTAAGGACCTGTTGCATGCATGAACAAATATCAACAGTTCTGGGCTTTTGGAGACATGAATGTTGGTTTTATTATTCTTGTACTTCTCTGGACTTCTTTTCAAATTCATGAACATAAAAAAGCAAGTTATCAAAAAAGAGTATACTGAAAAGACAAGATCACTTCCATAAATAAAGTAAAAGGTACCAACAAAATCTCTGCTCAAGCTTGAATAAGGTCCTGATTTTGATAATTATATTATGGTAATATAAGAAATAAATATACACCAAAATATTTTGAAGTAGAAGTCTGTAATTTATTTTCAAATAATTCAGAAAAAAATACTTTAAAATACCTTAAGGCCTAAGAATAATAACTAAGTAGGAGGAAAGCAACCTTACCAACAGAGAGATCCAGATGAACACTTCAGGGCTATCCTTCCTATCTGAGAATGAGGCATTGTCACTAGTCTCATCAACTCTTTAAAGCAACTGACCTTAGTTTGGCAGTAACTTATCTGCTCAGCCTTAACCGTACAGAAAGCCTGCAATTAAGTCAGAAAGCACACCTAACAGTCTCAGAAAAGACTCTATGATTATGCAGTTGACGCTGCTCTGCTTCCATCTCTAAATGCCAAATTGCTACTCATCCTTCAAGGCCCTGTGAAAGTACCACCTTCCTCTACCCCTGCCTCCAAACCACCAACCTAAACATCACCTCTCTCCCAGAGTCAGATTCAAATAGCATTTAATGAACACTAAGAACAAGAGTGCCCCATTCATCTCTGTATACTCAACAGAGTACAGAGCTCCTGGGCATATAGTAAGGGCTCAAGAAGTGAGTCCTGAGTTCAACTTTCATGTGGCAAGCATATGCTATTATCACCAGTATTCTACCCCATAATTTTAAGTATTTATTACTCTTATATTACAGGCACCTGCAGTCTTATCACTTCCCCTAGACAGAAAGACCTAGAACACTGACCAGACATCTCATTTTTCTAGCCCTAGAACAATGAATTCTCAAGCAATTCTCTACCAGTACATAAATGCCTGATGGCAAACCATAGACACTTATAATTTCCCAGACTACAATGGCTATAACCCTAGGACTCTCCTACTCAAGATGACATGGAGAACACAAGTGCATGAAAGCTAAACTACTGTAGGCATTACATTAAAGAGGATCTGATTAATTTTAAAATAAATCATTTACAAAAACTATTATAGGCATTACTCTAAAACATGCCTGGTTAACTCACAAGCAAAGCATTCGTAAACATTCAATACTTTAGTGACAAATAACTTCCTGGTCATTTTATAACTGACAACATATCAAGACTGTGGGTTAGAATCTAAACCACAATTTGAATCTAAACCATGGTTAGAATAGTCTGGCACTTAAATGGCACTAAATATTTGTCGACTAAAACAAACGAATGGACTACAGCCCATTTTCATAAAGCTCTGGTAATCTGTGACTAGCCAAGGTTGGGCCCAGATTTAGAGAATAATCTGAAATCTCTGAACTTCTAAAGGCATCCACTCTAATAATTTTATTTTACAACAAATGCCTACCAAGTAGAAGAATTGCTCAACAAATGCCTACCCAAGTAGAAGAATTTCAACTATATTCTCCTCTGGTTTCTAAGTTTTCAAAGCAAATAGCTTATAGCACTTACTCTTCCTAGCTCAAATTCAAGGTTATTTGACTTCTACCATTGCTATAAACTCGCTTAGAAAAATGGGTCAGTGCTTTAGTTAGTTGCAGTGGTTTCAAAATTATTCCTCACAAAATCCTGTGTGTAACCTGAAGAAGCAAAAGAAGACATGAAATCTTACCATCATCCCTTCCCAAAGCTCATGTCTCCTACCCTCCCTTTACCTTATTTCTGTCCTCTCCACAAACCAGAAAAACATCTAAATTAACTGACACGATAGAAACTGTATGTGTGTGTGTGTTTTGGAAAGAACTCATAACTCCACAAAATATGTAAAATTCAAAAGAAGCACTGGATTTAGCCTCTAGCCTAGTCTCCTCACTTCTCTCATGTGTATAGCCTATTTTACAGTGATGTAGGAACAACAGTTCATGATCAATTTCAAGGGATGTCTAACATAATACCACCCTTGTGACAATATAATTTAAGAGCTTATTCTGCTGAAATATAAGGACATGGCTGTCATCTAGAGCTCTCCACATCAAAACAGTCAAGTTCTGAGATTAAATTCCACCTCATTTGTACATCAAGTCCATTTCTCCATTACTTTTCTCTGACAGAAAAGTAAGTTGGGAGGAGAAGAGCCCTCCCCCTGACAGAAGGCTCAGCAAGAAAAGGTAGATCAGGGGTGCCTGGGTGGCTCAGTGGGTTAAGCATCTGTCTTTGGCTCAGGTCATGATCCCAAGGTCCTGGGATCAAGCCCCACATTGGGCTCCCTGCTTGGTGGGGAGCCTGCTTCTCCCTCTCCCTCTGCTACTCCCCCTGTTTGTGCTTGTGCTCTCTCTCTGTCAAGCAAATAAGTAAAATCATAAAAAAGAAAGAAGAAAGGAAGGAAGGAAGGAAGGAAGGAAGGAAGGAAGGAAGGAAGGAAGGAAGGAAGGAAAAAGAAGAAAAGAAAAGAAAAGAAAAGAAAAGAAAGAAAAGAAAAGAAGAAAAGAAAGAAAAGAAAAGAAAAGAAAAGAAAAGAAAAAAGAAAAGAAAAGAAAAGAAAAGAAAAGAAAAGAAAAGAAAGAGAGAGAAAAGAAAGAGAGAGAAAGAAAAGGGAGATCGTTTACACCCAAAAAGGGCCCGCAAGACTGAGGCATAACACTCTGGACCCAGTGGGACAAAAGACCAACCTAAGGCGCCATGGAGGAGCCAGGAGTGAAGATTTGCTGCTCTCCTATAGCATTAATGTTAACCACATGGGTGTGGTCAAGAATCCCCCTGGAGCATCTGGGTGACTCAGTCAGTTAGACGTCTGACTCTTGATCTCAGGGTCATAAGTCCAAGTCCCAAACTGGACTAAGGCAGGCTTAACAAGAGGCTTAAAATAATCCATCCCTCCCAAGTTGAAATTATCCAAATAGAAGTATGCAATTCTGATGACATACACTCATTATGTTGTCAGTCTTATAAATGGTCCTGTTAAAAACAAAACTATTTAAATGTCGTTCACTTTTTAACAAAGTAAAATTTTCTATTTATAATTTAAATTATTCCTAATATTTGGAATTTGCCCTTCTAGAAGTAAAGATTTTCAAATCTTATATTCATTGTTAAATATATAAATTAGACTTAGATTTAGTACAACACAAATGAGGATATAAATGTACAGATTACATGATAGCTAAAATTAAAGTTATAAGTATGCAGTGTCAAAATACAAATTCATCAAATATTCAATTGACTACCTTCTCTCCAATGAAATAACATAATAGGAAATGTGCTACACCTTTGCTTATATTGTTCCCTCTGCTGGAAATACATAACGCCCATCTATCACTCATGGGATAGTACTTATTCATTCATCAAGATTCAGCTTAAATGTCATGTCTCTTAAGATGGTCTTCCAGGCAGGCACAAAGTATTAATGATTTTGTATCAGTGACACTACTTATTTTAGCACAGTGCCTGGTACTCAGCAGGTTCTTAGGGTGTTCCAACTGAGCAAAAAAAGATGTGCAATCGAAGCTTTCATATCCACGTCAGCAAAATCTCTTCCCACCTTTCCTGCCCTAACTGCAGAAAAACAATTTCCATTCAACCTTTACTATTTCCCCAAGTCTCTCACTAAAGGAACTTCTCATCATATTCTTCTCCAGGGAACAATGCGCAACCCATAAATCTCAAGCTTCATTTTCCCTCTGGGCTCATACATACATACATAAGAAGCTCTACTTTGAGAATAACAGAGCCAATACTCTCCATCCACACATTGGAAAGGGAGTTTACAGACCACCTATATTTACCAAGGGAACACTTCCCACGTCCAAAACCATGTCATCAATAGAACCTCATGAGATTTGATTCCAGAGCTCATTTCTGGCTAAATTCTCCAAAAGGCGATGTCTTCCTCTTGTTAAGCCTGCCTTACTCCAGAAGGCAGCTACCCTGCAAGCCCTTAGGCCTCAGGCCTAGGAGATGCCAGAGTTTACCTACACTTAATTCCCTTCTCCCTAAGTCAAACTTTACAAAATAAGAAATTTTTAAAGATGAATGTTGATTAAGAACTTAGGAGTATGAGCTATCAGTGAGAAACATTTTGGATTTCATGAAAAATTTTAAAGGGTGGCTTATATAATAATTAATGTGATTTTTTTACTTTGGTAAAATATATATGTAATAATATTGATTGGATGTATATTATGATCATAACTATATTGCCTAAATACTGAAGGAAAATAAAGTAGATTTAAAATTTTTTAAATATTTATTTATTTATTCATGAGAGACAGAGAGAGAGAGAGAGAGGCAGAGACACAAGCAGAGAGAGAAGTGGGCTCTATGCAAGGAGCCTGATGTGGGACTCCATCCTGGGACTCCAGGATCACGCCCTGGGCCAAAGTCAGATGCTTAACTGCTGAGCCAACCAGACGTCCCTAGATTTAAAATTTTTAATTTCAGTATTGTAAATTACAATAAATAAAAGTAAAAGACAAGTGATAGACCAAGAGAAAATAAAGTACAATGTATATAAAAGACAAAGGATCAGTATCCATAGTATACAAAGAAAATCTGGCAAATCAATAGTAAAAACCACCCTACAGGAAGTGAGCAAAGAAAATTCAAAGAAAAATAGATGAAAAATATTCTATAAACACATGAAAAACTGCTCAATATCATTTAAAAACCCCACATAGGAAAAAAAAAAAAAACCCACATAGGGACGCCTGGGTGACTTAGCAGTTGAGCATCTGCCTTTGGCTCAGGGCGTGATCCCAGAGTTCAGAGATTGAGTCCCATGCAGGGCTCTGCACGGAGCCTGCTTCTCCCTCTATGTCTCTGCTTTCTCTCTGTGTCTCTCATGAATAAATAAATATAATCTTTAAAATAAATAAATAAGTAAAAATAAAAACCCCACATAACTTAAAAAATGAAGTCTTGTTTCCAATATTAACATTTTTTTCAAATTTATTTAAAAATTATTTAGCCCACCCGGGCTGCCCAAACGTTAACATTTTTTGAGATAACTTAAAATATGAATGATAGCTGTAGATAGCAAGGATACAAGGAAAAATGTGCTCTACCATACTTTTGGTCACAATATTAAGTGGAATGGTCTTTTGGAGGGTAATTTGTTTAATGCCATTTAAAATGTGCATTCCGGGACACCTGGGTAGCTCAGTGGTTGAGCATCTGCCTTTCGCTCAGGGCCTGATCCCAGAATTCCGGGATCAACCCTCTGCCTATGTCTCTGCCTCTCTCTCTCTCTGTCTCTCATGAATAAATAAATAAAATCATTTAAAAAAATAAAATAATAATAATAAAAATAAAAAGTGCATTCCTTCAAATCCAGCAATTACACTAAAAGAAAATTATCTCAAAGGGCTATTCACCAAGTGGTCAAAAATATATGCTCAAGGAATACCACTGCATCATTGTTTGAAATACTGACTGCTCAGAAAACACTCTAAATGTCCATCAAAAGGGAAATGGTTAAATACATGATGGAACATTCTTATAAGACACTAACATTCAATCATTAAAAAGAATGAAACAGGTGTACTGACAAAGATAGATCTCAAGAAGACTCTTAAGTCAGAGAACAATAAGCCTAGAATTAATCCAACTGCATTTAAAAACAATAAAAATCTTAATTGTTTCCCTACCTATGTAAACATATAGAAAAGGATCGAGAAAAATAATCAGTAACAGAGGTTTACCCAAGGGGAAAGAGCAAGATAGAGGACACTTCTCACTTTAACTCCTAATACCTTTATATTGACATTCTTTATGATGAGTAGATCTATTACTTTCATACTGCTTTTTAAGAAGGAAAATAAAATAAATACACATACACACAAAAAAAGTGGATTAGATATTCTTCACTGTAAAAGGCAAAGATCAAGATTTATTCATATTCAGCGCCATCCTGGACTCTGAACATTTACCACAAATATAATATTATAGAAATGTTACATCCAAGTAGCTATTAATGCAATAAGCAATCACTATTTAAAGGAAAAAAAAAATCCCTCTGTGTAGTCATGAATGTGTACAAATTCCTAAGCTGTCTGGTACATAACATTTTCTCTTTTAGTCATGTTAGAAAAGTTCACATTGGAACATCCCTTTTGCATACAACCATTATAAGCTGGAAAAAAATTATAAACCAAATATGAAAAGGCACTAAAGAGCAACAAAAAGCAAGCAGAAACAAGAGTCGGATATTTGGAATAAGAGAAGGGTACTAAGTAAGTTTCCCATATTTTAAAGCTTTTCACCTAAAGGCAGGCTATATAGTCAGTGACACTGGTAGCTAAAACTCAAGAAACCTTTAATCTTACTGGTTGAAGAAATAAGAGAGTAGTTCAGTGCAACTACAACAGCTAGAAAATGAGGGAGAAAGTCCTAAAAAGAAGACAGCCACAAAAGGATGGCCTCAACTTCTTCATATAAACTCTGCCTAAATCTCTGGCTGATTTGAATGTACAGTTTCAAGCGGCCCAGCAAAAGCTAAAAGAACTGAGCAGAGGTTTCAGCTGCTGCCTACTGCAGAGGAGAATGAATCTGGAATCTGAGTTCAGCCAAATTAATTGCCTTTGCGAACAAAGAAATTAACATTCTTTGGAGGAACATATACAATCCAAGCTCTACAACATATCAGACATCATGTGCAGGAGGGATGCAATCCAAAATATTAGACATATGAAGAAAAAGGAAAATGTGATCTGTGGGCAAGAGAAAATTCCATCAGTGGAGATTAACTTCAAGATAATAGATGTCGAATTTCGTAGACACTGACTTAAAAGCAACTATTGAAACTATGCTCATAATGAATATACATACTCCAAGGTGTCACCAGAGAATCTAGAGGAAAAAAAGGGAATTAATTCTAGAACTAAAAAACATCAGAAATAAAAAATTCACTAGATGAGCTTAACAGCAGATTGGAATTGCGAAAAGAAAGAATTTGAAAATAGACATTATTCAATCTGAAATAGAGGGGGGAAAAAGTAAAAAAGAAAAGTCAACAAGTCCTAGTGACCTGTGGCCCAGTATTAAAAGGGCTAACCTAGGGACGCCTGGGGGCTCAGCGGTTGGGCTTCTGCCTTCAGCTTGGGGTGTGATCCGGGAATCCTGAGATCAAATCCCATATAGGGATTCCTTTTTTTTTTTTTTTTTTTTTTTAATTTATGATAGTCAGAGAGAGAGAGAGAGAGAAAGAGGCAGAGACATAGGCAGAGGGAGAAGCAGGCTCCATGCACCGGGAGCCCGACGTGGGATTCGATCCTGGGTCTCCAGGATCACGCCCTGGGCCAAAGGCAGGCGCTAAACCGCTGCGCCACCCAGGGATCCCCCATATAGGGATTCCTATGGGGAGCCTGCTTCTCCCTCTGCCTGTGTTTCTCTGCCTCTCTCTCTGTCTCTCATGAATAAATAAATAAATAAATAAATAAATAAATAAATAAAATCTTAAGCAATAAATAAATAAATAGGCTAACCTAATTCTAACGTGAAATCACCAAAAAAGGAAGACAAAAGAATAAGACACAAAAAATATTCACAGAAATAATGGTTGAAATTTGAAGAAAAACATTGATTTTCAAATTCAAGCTCAGTGACTCCCAAACAGGTTAACACACACACACACACACACACACACACACACACACACACACACCATAGACAAACTGCCAAAAAGCAATGATAAAGAGAAAAATTCTAAAAGCAACCAAAAAGATAACACATTACAGAGAAACAATATGAATGATCAATAACTTGCCTTCAGAAACTGAGGCCAGAGGACCATGAACAACATCTTTATAGTACTTAAGCAGAAAAACAAAACAAAGCAAACCTGTAAACCCAACATTCTATACCCAGTGGAAATAATCCTTCAAGATTGAAAGTTAGGGACACCAGGGTGGCTCAGCGTTTGAGTGCCTGCCTTTGGCCCAGGGCATGATCCTGGAGTCCCAGGATCGAGTCCCACATCAGACTCCCTGCACAGAGCCTGCTTCTCTCTCTGCCTATGTCTCTGCCTCTCTCTCTGTGTCTCTCATGAATAAATAAAATCTTTTAAAAAAAGATTGAAAGTTAAAAAAAAAAAAAAAAAAAGATTGAAAGTTAAATAAAGTTGTTCAGATAAACAAAAACCAGAGAATTTGTCACCAGGAAACCTGCACTATAAGAAAAACTACAGGAAAATTTTTAGGGTGAAAAGAAATCTTCAGGAAGGTATGTAGAACTGGAAATGGTAAATATGTACATACATAAGCCTCTTTAAAAAAAAAAAAAAGCCTCTTTTGTCTTCCTCATCAATTATCAAGAGCAAAAATTATTAGGCTGTAATTAGGCTGTATTAGGCTGTATTGTGGGTTTATAGCATATATAAATATATCATGAGACAGGTAGAACATAAAAGAGGGAAGGATTAATGGGCTACACATTTTATATAAAGTGGTTCAATATTAAAAGTAAACTGTGGGGATCCCTGGGTGGCGCAGCGGTTTGGCGCCTGCCTTTGGCCCAGGGCGCGATCCTGGAGACCCGGGATCGAATCCCACGTCGGGCTCCTGGTGCATGGAGCCTGCTTCTCCCTCTGCCTGTGTCTCTGCCTCATTCTCTCTCTCTCTCTGTGACTATCACAAATAAATAAAAATTAAAAAAAAAAAAAAGTAAACTGTGAAAAGGTAAGGATATATATCATAATCCGTACAGTAACCTCTAAAACAAATGCTAAGAAGTACAGCTAATAGATAAATTAAAATGAAATTTAAAAAAGAAATCAATTAACCTAAAAAAACAGGAAAGATGGAAAAGAACAAGACACAGGGTAAACAGAAAACAAAAAGTAAATTGGTAGATCTAAAAGCAGCAATATCAATAATTACATTTAATGTAAACAAACTACACATTGCAGATTAAACCAAAATCCGGGATCCCTGGGTGGCGCAGCGGTCTGGCGCCTGCCTTTGGCCCAGGGCGCGATCCTGGGGACCCGGGATCGAATCCCACGTAGGGCTCCCGGTGCATGGAACCTGCTTCTCCCTCTGCCTATGTCTCTGCCTCTCTCTCTCTCTCTGTGTGTGACTATCATAAATAAATAAAAATTTTTAAAAAAATCCAACTAGGTACATACTATCTACAAAGGACACACCTTGAATTTAAAGACACAGTTATGTTGAAAGAAAAGTGGCAGCAATAGGTACACCATGCATACAGAAAGCAAAAGATAGCAAAAGTACCCGTAGTAGTATCACATAAGGCAGACTTCAAGTCAAAGCCTATTACCAAAGATAGCATATTTCACATTACAAAGGGGACAATTCATCCAGAGGACACAACGATGATAAATGTCTATGCCCCTAATAACAAAACTTCAAAATACATGGAAGCAAAACTGACAGAATTCTTTGGAGAAATAGACAAATAAATCCACAATCATGGTTAGAGGATTTTAACATCCCTCTCTTGGTAACTGATAGAATTAGATTTAAAAAAAAAAAAACAAAAACAAAAACAAAATCAATGAAGATATACGTTAGAAAAATATCAATCACCTTGACCTAATTGACATATATAGAACAGATACATAATAGCAGAACACACATTTTTTTCTTTCAAGTGTATATGGAACATTCACCCAGACAGATCATATGCTGAGCCATAAAATAAGTCCCAACAAATTTTAAAAGCCTGAAATCCTACAAAGTAAGTTCTGTGGCCAAAATGGAATTACATTACAAATCAGTAATAAGGTATCTTTAAAAACTGCAATACTTAGAAATGAAACCACACACTTCAAAGTAACCCATTATCAACAAATAAATCACAATAGACCTTGAATTGAATGAAAATGAAAATACAACATATCAAAATTTGTAGGAGGTAGGTAAAGCAGTGCTTAATTAGAAATTTCTAACTTTAAATGCTAATACTGGAAAAGAAAATCTAAAACCAATGACCTAAGTTTCTAGGAAATGTAAAGGAAGAAAAATAAGATCAGAACAGAAATTTTTAAAAAACCAAAAAAATAAAAAATAAAAAAAAGAGAAATCAATAGTATTTTTAAAAGACTGAAATTAAGGTAAAACATTGGTTCTTTGAAACCATCAACAAATTCATAAATCTCTAGCTATACTTATCAAAAGAGAGGGAACACTAACAATATCAGAAATGAAAAGGATATAGCATTAAAATTATAAGGTAGAAAAAAACAGCATTAAAAAAGTCCATTTCTTTAAATTCACAATCAAAGCAGAAGCCAAAGTATATGTAGAAGAGGATTAAGTTAACACTAAATAGGAACCTGCCACAGTAGAAATCTCTTGTAACTCAGCAAGAGGAGAAGTCGGTTCTGTCTTCATACTGTTTTCTCCCATTGACTTGCAGTTCAACTCCAAGCCTGCAGCCCCCAATCCATCACCAAAGGAGTGGCAAGTCAATGCAGATGAGACCTGGCCAGCTTCCAAAGGAGATTTCAACTGACCTAGAAGAAAAAAAGAAAGCCTAGGGAACATATATATATAATCAACCAAAAGTTCTACAGCAGACTAAGATATCTAGAGACTTTTTAGAGGAAGCCATTTACCTCACAGCACAAAAGAATACATTCACAGGTTCCAGCACATATAGCCAGAGCTATGAGCATCTCAAAGAAAAAGTCCAATAGGAGATCAAAGCAAATAGAGGATTTTCTGGAAGTGTTGACAAAAAGGCAGAAGCACTGGAGAGAGATGGTACCAGAAACACAGAGGACTCTAAGTACTATACCTCCAACCCAACATTCAGACATATACAAGTAAAAGCAATCACAAACATGTACAGAAAGTTTGTCTATTGAATCACCAATGAAGAACAGTATAAGAAATACTGCAACCCATTCAAAAACTTAATTTCAACACCATCTAAAACTTGTGGAAGGTAGTATACAATGATTTAGATTGGTTCTCACTAGACAGACAAGCTAGCAAGACAATTCTAGGACAAACTGACTCACCTTCTTCAGATTCCTTGGTACTGGATGATGTGTTTTGCAAAGGGTCAGTATTAACTGTATCAACCAAATCTGATACAACCAAGTCAGGATCTAGGATCTCGTGCGTCCCATTAGTGGACAGCCTGGAGGACCGTCTCCTTGTTAAGTCTTTGTCAGTGTTTTCCGAATAGGTTTTTGACTTTTCCTGGGCTATAAACCATTAAGAGAGTTATAGTCAAAAACCCAAGAAGAAATAACTCTGCTATTCCAGATTTCTGGGCTGATTACCTCCATAAGAGCTTTATAGAAACTTCCAGAATATTAAACCAGTGGTAAAAGGAAATATCTTCTTTTAATTTATAGTTTTAAGTAAAGGCAGTCCCTCTGGCCAGGATAGAATCATCCTTATTCATGGTCTGAATATCTCTTTTAAGGTCATTGCTCCAATCTTGACAACTAAGTTTTATTTTGGGGCTTCCCAACTTAAAAAAGTTTATGTACTAATCTCCAAAGTCAACAAGGTTTATAAAGCCTTAGAACTATCACACACTGTTTTTTGGAGCCAAAGTATTTTTTTATCAATAAATAGCATTTCTAAAGTTTCATTCCACATATGAAATCTGTCCCTTCCTAAGCCATTAAATTTCCAATGGAAATGTAGTTTATGAGTATGAGGAGACACCACTGAATGCAACATTAATATAGTTTGTGCTTGGGATTTATTTTTCTTCAAGCAAAATTCCTTCTTATCCAACCCAAACCATATACATTAGCTCCTGTGATCAAAAACATTAGAGCCTATATATAGGGAATAGGAAACATGAATACAGGGGAGGCTGACTCAATCAACATCAAGTTCTAGCCACACATACATAAACTGGAAACTCACATGAATTTTTGTCAAGCCGGGGACGTTTTAATGGGACTTCACTTCCTTTTGATATTTTCCGCCTTCTCAACTCCAGTGTTATTGGTTGCAAAGTTTGAGAGTTTGAATCCACAGCTATAGTGTATATAAAACCCACACAAAGAAGTTATATAATTTCTTCATGTCTAAACCTCGTGATTATATATAAATAAAACACATACACACACACTTGCATGGTAAACAATCAAAGGGCTAATAAGAAAACAGAAGTATAATGGGTGAGAAACTACTTCTTTATGAGATGCTAACAACCTGTAGATTGACCCTCCTTCATCTCTCTCCCTTTTTTAAGATTTATTTATATATTTAAGTAATCTCTATTGGGTAAATGGGACTTGAAGTCATGACCCCAAGATCTCTTTAATACTAAGCCCCAGGGATGCCTGAGTGGCTCAGAGGTTGAGCATCTGCCTTTGCTCAGGGCGTGATCCTGGGATCCAGGATCGAATCCCACATCAGGCTCCCTGCATGGAGCTGCTTCTGCCTATGTCTCTTCCTCTCTCTGTCTCTTGTGAATAAAATCTTAAAAAAAAAAATTAAAAAAAAAAATACTAAGCCCCAACATGACTACTTTTTTTTTTTTAAGATTTTATTTATTAGGGGCGCCTGGCTGGCTCAGTTGGTTAAATGTCTGCCTTCAGCTCAGGTTCATGGTCTTGGAGTGGAGTGCTGGGATCCAGCCCTGCTTCAGGCCCCCTGCCTCAGCGGGAATCTGCTTCTCTTTCTCCCTCTGCTCCTCCTCCCACCTCTTACCCGCCCCCACCCCCACATGCCCCTTCCTTATGCTTGCTCTCTCAAATAAATAATCTTTAAAAAAAATATTTTAAAATTTATCTTAGAGAGAAAGCATGAGAGGTGGGGGTGGGGGGGTAGCAAGGGGACAGGAAGAAGTAGAATGCCCCTGAGCAGGGAGCCCTACAATATGGGGTTCCATCCAGGACCCTGGGATCATGACCTGAGCCAAAGGCAGACAGTTAACTGACTGAGCCACCTAGGCACCCCCAACATGGACTACTTTAAAAATATGAAGATACAAGGCCAATAAAAAAGTAATTTTATCACCATCAAACTTGACTTATCCAGGGATGCCTGGGTGGCTCCGCGGTGAGCATCTGCCTTTGGCTCAGGGCATGATCCCAGAATTCAGGGATTGAGTCCCACATCAGGCTCCCTGCATGGAGCCTGCTTCTCCCTCTGCCTATGTCTCTGCTTCTCTCTCTCTCTCTCTCTCTCATAAAAAATAAATAAATAAATGAAATCTTTTCTTAAAATCTTAATAGAAAAAAACTTGATTTATCCAATACTCAGGAAATCCAGTATTCAGGCTAATTCCTAAGATGTACTACCTGGGACTACAGCTTGAGTATTGTTTTCAATCTCTACTTGCTAAATTAGTTAGCTTGGCATTGGTTTTAGTTATGAGGGACCAAACAGAATGTCAACATTTATAAGCTCTTAAAAACAATTCCAGAAAAATCTCAGGAGACTATGCTATTTGATAGTCAGCAAGGTTGCTGATCCCAACAAATCCAGCTCTGACATAATTTAGCAGTGCAGAAACTAAATCCTTGGCTAGTACTCACTATTTTTAAACCCAATATTTTTTCATCAATATTTTTTAAAGATTTTATTTATTTATTCATGAGAGACAGAGAGAGAGAGAGAGAGAGAGGGCAGAGACCCAGGCAGAGGGAGAAGCAGGCTCCATGCAGGGAGCCCCAACACAGGACTCGATCCCAAGCCCCCAGGATCACGCCCTGCGTTGAAGGCAGTGCTAAAACGCTGAGCCACCTGGGCTGCCCTTTTCATCAGTTTTTTTAGGATTTTATTTATTTATTTATTTATTTGAGAGACAGACCGACAGCATGAGAGGGGTGGAGGGGAGGGGCAGAGGGAGAGGGACAAGCAGGCTCCTGCTGAGCAGGGAGCCCAATATGGGGCTCGATTCCAGGACCTTGGGATCATGACCTGAGCTAAAGGCATAGACGCTCAACCAACTGAGCCACTCAGGCACCCCTGAAACCCAACATTTAGGAAACTCTCCCAGTCATGAAAGATGAGAATGCAAAAAAACAGAAGAAAAAAACAAAAGAAATGAAAGTAGGAAGCTTTGGGGGGAAGGCAGGGCTAAGGGGTCTAATGAAGGCTGAAGGGAGAAAGAGGAAGAAAGGGGGAAGGGGGGTAGAGTGGGGCACAGAGGGCTGTGGGTTTGGGGAATGGGGAAGACGACTCACTGAAGCCCAGAAGCTTGAGATCGGCCATGTTGAAA
>NW_023331291.1:0-42231 GCF_011100685.1 Canis lupus familiaris
GATTTGATTCTTTCGATTCGATTCGATTCTTTCATTACGATTCAATTCAATTCGATCTTTTTCGATTCGATTTGATTCTTTCGGTTCGATTCGATTCTTTCGATCGATTCGATTCGACACTTTTCGTTTCGATTCGATTCTTTCGATTCGATTGATTCTTTTCGTTTCGATTAGATTCTCTTTGATTCGATCTTTTCGATTCATTTGATTTGATCTTCTCCATCGATTCGATTCAATTCTTTTCGAATCGATCGATAAGATTCTTTTCATCGATTCAATTCTGTTCGATTCTATTCTATTTGATTCGGTTCAATTCGATTCTTTTCAATTCGATTCTATTCGATTCTTTTCATTTTGATTCGATTCTTTTCGATTCAATTCTTTTCGACTTGGCTTGATTCGATCATTGGATTCGATTTGTTACATTACGATTCAATTCTTTCGATTCTGTTCGATTCGATTCTTCGATTCAGTTCGTTTCGATTCTTTTTGACGATTCGATTCTTTTCATTCGATGATTCGATTAGTTTCGATTTTTTCGAATCGTTTCAATTCGATTCAAATTCTTTTCTATTCGATTTGATTCTTGCTATCTATCGATTCTTTTCGATTCGATTCGATTCGATTCGTTTCGATTCCATCTTTTTGATCGACACGATTCGATTCGAATCTTTCGATTCGATTCAACTCAACTCAGTTTTTTCGATTCGATTTTTTCGATTCGATTCTTTTCAATTCGATTCAAATCGATCATTCCAATTCAATTCTTTCCGATTCGATTCGATTCTTTTCGATTCGATCGATTCTTTTAATTCGATTCGAGTCTTTTCAATCGATTCAATTCGATTCTTTTCAATTCAATTCTTTCGATTCGATTCTTTTCGATTCGATTCGATTGATTCTTTTCGAATTGATTCATTTCGATTCGATCTTTTTGATTTGATACGATCTTGTCGATTCCATTAAATTTGATTCGATTCCTTTCAATTCAATTAGATGTTTTCGAGTCGATTCCAATCAATTCGATCTTTTCTATTCGATTCGATTCTTTCATTTGATTTGATTCTTTTCGATACGATTCGATTCGATTCCATTTGATTTTTTTCGATTGATTCGATACGATTCTTTTCATTCGATTCAAATCGATTCTTTCGATTCTATTCGTTTCGATTCGATTCGATTCCTTTTCTTTAGATTCGGTTCTTTGCGATTCGATCCTTTTTGATTCGATTCGATTCTTTTCGATTCGAGTCTTTTCGATTCGAATCGATTCGATTCTTTTTGATTTGAATCAATTCTTTTGATTCAATTCAATTCTTTTCCATTCGATTCGATTCTTTTCGATTCGATCTTTTCGATTCGATATTACTCGATTTGATTGTTTTGATTCGATTCGAATTTTCTATTCTATTCATTCAATTCTTTTTCGATTCGATTGATACGATTTAGATTTTTTCGATTGGATTCGATTCGGTAACGTCGATTCTTTTCGATTCTATTCAGTTAGATTCTTTCAATTCGTTTGATTCTTTTGTTCGGTTTGATTCTTTTGATTCAATTCTTTTTGATTCGATTCATCTTTTCATTCAATTTGATTCGATTCGATTCTTTTCGTTTCAAATCGATTCATTCGATTTGATTTTTCTATTCGATTCGATTTCTTCGATTCAATTCAATTCGATTCGATTCTCTTCGATTTAATTCAATTCGATTCTTTTCGATTCGATTCCATTCGATCTTTTCGATTCAATTCATTCGATTCTTTTGTTTCAATTCGATTCTTTTTGATTCTATTCTTTTCCATTCGATTCGAGTCTTTCTCTTTGATTCGATTCTTTTCGATTCGATTCCTTTCGATTCAATTTGATTCTTTCGTTCGATTCTTCTTTCTATTCTATTCGTTCACTTGTTTTTATTCGATTCGATTCAATTTTTTCATTCCAATTTGATTCGAATCGACTCTTTTCGATTCAATTCCATTCGGTTTGATTCTATTTGTTCGATTGATTCTTTTGGATTTCATTAGATTAGATTCTTTTCGATTCGATTCGAATATTTCATTCAATTCGATTCGATTCGGCTCTTTCAAATCGATTCGTTCGATTCGATTCTTTGCTATTCGATTTGATTCTTTCGTTTCAATTTGATTCTTTTCGATTCGATTCAATTCTTTTCAGATCGATTCGATTCTTTCATTTGATACGATTCGATTCTTTTCGATTGATTCGACTCAATGCTTTTCGATTCAATTCGTTCGATTCTTTCGATTCGATTCAATTCGATGCTATTCGGTTCTTTTCGATTCCATTAATTGATTTGATTCTTTTCTACTCAATTAGATTCTTTCGATTCGTTTCCATACAATTCGATTCTTTTCCATTCGATCGATTGTTTTCGATTCGATTCAATTTTCTATCAATTCGATTAGATTCTTTTCATTTCAAATCGTTCTTTTCGATTCGATTCAATTAGTTTTTTGATTCGATTAAATACAATGCGATTCTTTTGTTTCAATTCGATTGTTTTTGATTCGATTGTTTTCGATTCGATTCGATTCAATTCTTTTCATTTCGATTCGATTCATTTCTATTCAATTCTTCGATCTATTCAATTTTTTCGATTCGATTCTTTACGTTTCGAGTCGATTCCTTTCGATTCGATTCTTTTATAATCTATTCAATTCATTTCTTTTCGATTCGATTCAATACAATTGATTCTTTTCGATTCGATTCCTTACCATTAGATTCTTCTCTATTTGATTCAATCGATTCTTTCGATTCAATTAGATTCGATTCTTTATGCTTTGATTCGATTCGATTTTTTAATTTCGATTCGATTTTTTTTCGATTTGATTCTTTCGATTCGATTCGATTCTTTTCACTTCGGTTCGTTTCTTTTCAATTCGATTCGAATCTTTTCGATTCTATTGGATTTGATTCAAATCTTATCGATTTTATTCGATTCGATTCTTTTCTATTCAACTCGATTCTTTTCGATTCGATTCGACAGTTTTCGTTTCGATTCGATTCTTTCGATTCGATTGATTCTTTTCATTTCGATTAGATTCTCTTCGATTCGATTCTTTTTCGTTTCGATTAGATTCTTTTCGATTCGATTCGATTCGATTCTTTTCACTTCGACTCGATTCTACTCGGTTCATCTCGAATCGATTCGATTCTTTTTGATTTGATCTATTCGATTCTTTTCGATTCAGTTCGATTCAATTCGATTCTTTTCTATTTGATTCGATTCTTTTCCACTCGATGTGATTGATTCGTTTTGATTTTTTTCGATTTGTTCCAATTCGAATCTATTCGATTCTTTTCGTTTCAATTCGATTCGATTCTTTTTGATTCAATTCCATTCGATTCGAATAGATTCGATTCTTTTCGATTCGATACGATTCGATTCTTTTCGATGCGAATCAATTCGATTCGATTCTTTTTGATTCGATTCGATTCGATTTTTCGATTTGATTCGTTTCGATTTGAATCTTTTGTTTTGATTTGATTTTCTACAATTCGATTCTTTGGATTCGATTCTTTTTGATTTGATTAGATTCGATTCATTTCAATTCAAATCAATTCAATATGATTCGATTCGTTGCAATCTGATTCGATTTTTCGAATCGATTTGATTCGATTCGATTAGTTTCGATTCGATTATCGATTCAATTCAATTCCAATTATTCTCAATTCGATTCGATTATTTTTATTCAATTCTATTATTTTCGATTCGATGCGATTCGATTCGATTCGATTCTTTTCGATTCAATCAATTCGATTTGATTCTTTTCAATTCGATTCGATTCTTTTCGATTTGATTGCATTCGATTCAATTGTTTTCGATTCGATTTGATTCTTTCGATTCGATTCGATTCTTTTCATTACGATTCAATTCAATTCGATTCTTTTCGATTCGATTTGATTCTTTTCGGTTCGATTCGATTCTTTTCGATTCGATTCGATTCGACACTTTTTCGTTCGATTCGATCTCTTTTCGAATTCGATTGATTCTTTTCGTTCGATTAGATTCTCTTTGATTCGATCTTTTCGATTCCATTTGATTGATTCTTCTCCATTCGATTCGATTCAATTCTTTTCGAATCGATTCGATAAGATTCTTTTCATTCGATTCAATTCTGTTCGATTCTATTCTATTTGATTCGGTTCAATTCGATTCTTTTCAATTCGATTCTATTCGATTCTTTTCATTTTGATTCGATTCTTTTCGATTCAATTCTTTTCGACTTGGCTTGATTCGATCATTTGGATTCGATTTGTTACATTACGATTCAATTCTTTTCGATTCTGTTCGATTCGATTCTTTCGATTCAGTTCGTTTCGATTCTTTTTGATTCGATTCGATTCTTTTCCATTCGATGATTCGATTAGTTTCGATTTTTTCGAATCGTTTCAATTCGATTCAAATTCTTTTCTATTCGATTTGATTCTTTGCTATCTATTCGATTCTTTTCGATTCGATTCGATTCGATTCGTTTCGATTCCATCTTTTTGATTCGACACGATTCGATTCGAATCTTTTCGATTCGATTCAACTCAACTCAGTTCTTTTCGATTCGATTTTTTCGATTCGATTCTTTTCAATTCGATTCAAATCGATTCATTCCAATTCAATTCTTTCCGATTCGATTCGATTCTTTTCGATTCGATTCGATTCTTTTAATTCGATTCGAGTCTTTCAATTCGATTCAATTCGATTCTTTCAATTCAATTCTTTTCGATTCGATTCTTTTCGATTCGATTCGATTTGATTCTTTTCGAATTGATTCATTTCGATTCGATCTTTTTGATTTGATACGATTCTTGTCGATTCCATTAAATTTGATTCGATTCCTTTCAATTCAATTAGATTGTTTTCGAGTCGATTCCAATCAATTCGATTCTTTTCTATTCGATTCGATTCTTTTCATTTGATTTGATTCTTTTCGATACGATTCGATTCGATTCCATTTGATTTTTTTCGATTTGATTCGATACGATTCTTTTCATTTCGATTCAAATCGATTCTTTTCGATTCTATTCGTTTCGATTCGATTCGATTCCTTTTCTTTAGATTCGGTTCTTTGCGATTCGATCCTTTTTGATTCGATTCGATTCTTTTCGATTCGAGTCTTTTCGATTCGAATCGATTCGATTCTTTTTGATTTGAATCAATTCTTTTTGATTCAATTCAATTCTTTCCATTCGATTCGATTCTTTTCGATTCGATTCTTTTCGATTCGATATTACTCGATTTGATTGTTTTTGATTCGATTCGAATCTTTTCTATTCTATTCATTTCAATTCTTTTCGATTCGATTTGATACGATTAGATTTTTTCGATTGGATTCGATTCGGTACGTCGATTCTTTTCGATTCTATTCAGTTAGATTCTTTTCAATTCGGTTTGATTCTTTTTGTTTCGGTTTGATTCTTTTTGATTCAATTCTTTTGATTCGATTCAATTCTTTTCATTCAATTTGATTCGATTCGATTCTTTTCGTTTCAAATCGATTCATTTCGATTTGATTCTTTTCTATTCGATTCGATTCTCTTCGATTCAATTCAATTCGATTCGATTCTCTTCGATTTAATTCAATTCGATTCTTTTCGATTCGATTCCATTCGATTCTTTTCGATTCAATTCAATTCGATTCTTTTTGTTTCAATTCGATTCTTTTTGATTCTATTCTTTTCCATTCGATTCGAGTCTTTTCTCTTTGATTCGATTCTTTTCGATTCGATTCCTTTCGATTCAATTTGATTCTTTTCGTTTCGATTCTCTTCTTTTCTATTCTATTCGATTCACTTGTTTTTTATTCGATTCGATTCAATTCTTTTCATTCCAATTTGATTCGAATCGACTCTTTTCGATTCAATTCCATTCGGTTTGATTCTATTTGTTTCGATTTGATTCTTTTGGATTTCATTAGATTAGATTCTTTTCGATTCGATTCGAATATTTCATTCAATTCGATTCGATTCGGCTCTTTTCAAATCGATTCGTTTCGATTCGATTCTTTGCTATTCGATTTGATTCTTTTCGTTTCAATTTGATTCTTTTCGATTCGATTCAATTCTTTTCAGATCGATTCGATTCTTTTCAATTTGATACGATTCGATTCTTTTCGATTTGATTCGACTCAATGCTTTTCGATTCAATTCGTTTCGATTCTTTTCGATTCGATTCAATTCGATGCTATTCGGTTCTTTTCGATTCCATTAAATTTGATTTGATTCTTTTCTACTCAATTAGATTCTTTTCGATTCGTTTCCATACAATTCGATTCTTTTCCATTCGATTCGATTGTTTTCGATTCGATTCAATTTTCTATCAATTCGATTAGATTCTTTTCATTTCAAATCGATTCTTTTCGATTCGATTCAATTAGATTTTTTGATTCGATTAAATACAATGCGATTCTTTTGTTTCAATTCGATTGTTTTTGATTCGATTGTTTTCGATTCGATTCGATTCAATTCTTTTCATTTCGATTCGATTCATTTCTATTCAATTCTTCGATCTATTCAATTTTTTCGATTCGATTCTTTACGTTTCGAGTCGATTCCTTTCGATTCGATTCTTTTATAATCTATTCAATTCATTTCTTTTCGATTCGATTCAATACAATTGGATTCTTTTCGATTCGATTCCTTACCATTAGATTCTTCTCTATTTGATTCAATCGATTCTTTCGATTCAATTAGATTCGATTCTTTATGCTTTGATTCGATTCGATTCTTTTAATTTCGATTCGATTTTTTTTTTCGATTTGATTCTTTCGATTCGATTCGATTCTTTTCACTTCGGTTCGTTTCTTTTCAATTCGATTCGAATCTTTTCGATTCTATTGGATTTGATTCAAATCTTATCGATTTTATTCGATTCGATTCTTTTCTATTCAACTCGATTCTTTTCGATTCGATTCGATTCGACAGTTTTCGTTTCGATTCGATTCTTTTCGATTCGATTTGATTCTTTTCATTTCGATTAGATTCTCTTCGATTCGATTCTTTTCGTTTCGATTAGATTCTTTTCGATTCGATTCGATTCAATTCTTTTCACTTCGACTCGATTCTACTCGGTTCATCTCGAATCGATTCGATTCTTTTTGATTTGATCTATTCGATTCTTTTCGATTCAGTTCGATTCAATTCGATTCTTTTCTATTTGATTCGATTCTTTTCCACTCGATGTGATTTGATTCGTTTTGATTTTTTTCGATTTGTTCCAATTCGAATCTATTCGATTCTTTTCGTTTCAATTCGATTCGATTCTTTTTGATTCAATTCCATTCGATTCGAATAGATTCGATTCTTTTCGATTCGATACGATTCGATTCTTTTCGATGCGAATCAATTCGATTCGATTCTTTTTGATTCGATTCGATTCGATTCTTTTCAATTTGATTCGTTTCGATTTGAATCTTTTTGTTTTGATTTGATTTTCTACAATTCGATTCTTTGGATTCGATTCTTTTTGATTTGATTAGATTCGATTCATTTCAATTCAAATCAATTCAATATGATTCGATTCGTTGCAATCTGATTCGATTTTTTCGAATCGATTTGATTCGATTCGATTAGTTTCGATTCGATTATCGATTCAATTCAATTCCAATTATTCTCAATTCGATTCGATTATTTTTATTCAATTCTATTATTTTCGATTCGATGCGATTCGATTCGATTCGATTCTTTTCGATTCAATCAATTCGATTTGATTCTTTTCAATTCGATTCGATTCTTTTCGATTTGATTGCATTCGATTCAATTGTTTTCGATTCGATTTGATTCTTTCGATTCGATTCGATTCTTTTCATTACGATTCAATTCAATTCGATTCTTTTCGATTCGATTTGATTCTTTTCGGTTCGATTCGATTCTTTTCGATTCGATTCGATTCGACACTTTTCGTTTCGATTCGATTCTTTTCGATTCGATTGATTCTTTTCGTTTCGATTAGATTCTCTTTGATTCGATTCTTTTCGATTCCATTTGATTTGATTCTTCTCCATTCGATTCGATTCAATTCTTTTCGAATCGATTCGATAAGATTCTTTTCATTCGATTCAATTCTGTTCGATTCTATTCTATTTGATTCGGTTCAATTCGATTCTTTTCAATTCGATTCTATTCGATTCTTTTCATTTTGATTCGATTCTTTTCGATTCAATTCTTTTCGACTTGGCTTGATTCGATCATTTGGATTCGATTTGTTACATTACGATTCAATTCTTTTCGATTCTGTTCGATTCGATTCTTTCGATTCAGTTCGTTTCGATTCTTTTTGATTCGATTCGATTCTTTTCCATTCGATGATTCGATTAGTTTCGATTTTTTCGAATCGTTTCAATTCGATTCAAATTCTTTTCTATTCGATTTGATTCTTTGCTATCTATTCGATTCTTTTCGATTCGATTCGATTCGATTCGTTTCGATTCCATCTTTTTGATTCGACACGATTCGATTCGAATCTTTTCGATTCGATTCAACTCAACTCAGTTCTTTTCGATTCGATTTTTTCGATTCGATTCTTTTCAATTCGATTCAAATCGATTCATTCCAATTCAATTCTTTCCGATTCGATTCGATTCTTTTCGATTCGATTCGATTCTTTTAATTCGATTCGAGTCTTTTCAATTCGATTCAATTCGATTCTTTTCAATTCAATTCTTTTCGATTCGATTCTTTTCGATTCGATTCGATTTGATTCTTTTCGAATTGATTCATTTCGATTCGATCTTTTTGATTTGATACGATTCTTGTCGATTCCATTAAATTTGATTCGATTCCTTTCAATTCAATTAGATTGTTTTCGAGTCGATTCCAATCAATTCGATTCTTTTCTATTCGATTCGATTCTTTTCATTTGATTTGATTCTTTTCGATACGATTCGATTCGATTCCATTTGATTTTTTTCGATTTGATTCGATACGATTCTTTTCATTTCGATTCAAATCGATTCTTTTCGATTCTATTCGTTTCGATTCGATTCGATTCCTTTTCTTTAGATTCGGTTCTTTGCGATTCGATCCTTTTTGATTCGATTCGATTCTTTTCGATTCGAGTCTTTTCGATTCGAATCGATTCGATTCTTTTTGATTTGAATCAATTCTTTTTGATTCAATTCAATTCTTTTCCATTCGATTCGATTCTTTTCGATTCGATTCTTTTCGATTCGATATTACTCGATTTGATTGTTTTTGATTCGATTCGAATCTTTTCTATTCTATTCATTTCAATTCTTTTCGATTCGATTTGATACGATTAGATTTTTTTCGATTGGATTCGATTCGGTACGTCGATTCTTTTCGATTCTATTCAGTTAGATTCTTTTCAATTCGGTTTGATTCTTTTTGTTTCGGTTTGATTCTTTTTGATTCAATTCTTTTTGATTCGATTCAATTCTTTTCATTCAATTTGATTCGATTCGATTCTTTTCGTTTCAAATCGATTCATTTCGATTTGATTCTTTTCTATTCGATTCGATTCTCTTCGATTCAATTCAATTCGATTCGATTCTCTTCGATTTAATTCAATTCGATTCTTTTCGATTCGATTCCATTCGATTCTTTTCGATTCAATTCAATTCGATTCTTTTTGTTTCAATTCGATTCTTTTTGATTCTATTCTTTTCCATTCGATTCGAGTCTTTTCTCTTTGATTCGATTCTTTTCGATTCGATTCCTTTCGATTCAATTTGATTCTTTTCGTTTCGATTCTCTTCTTTTCTATTCTATTCGATTCACTTGTTTTTTATTCGATTCGATTCAATTCTTTTCATTCCAATTTGATTCGAATCGACTCTTTTCGATTCAATTCCATTCGGTTTGATTCTATTTGTTTCGATTTGATTCTTTTGGATTTCATTAGATTAGATTCTTTTCGATTCGATTCGAATATTTCATTCAATTCGATTCGATTCGGCTCTTTTCAAATCGATTCGTTTCGATTCGATTCTTTGCTATTCGATTTGATTCTTTTCGTTTCAATTTGATTCTTTTCGATTCGATTCAATTCTTTTCAGATCGATTCGATTCTTTTCAATTTGATACGATTCGATTCTTTTCGATTTGATTCGACTCAATGCTTTTCGATTCAATTCGTTTCGATTCTTTTCGATTCGATTCAATTCGATGCTATTCGGTTCTTTTCGATTCCATTAAATTTGATTTGATTCTTTTCTACTCAATTAGATTCTTTTCGATTCGTTTCCATACAATTCGATTCTTTTCCATTCGATTCGATTGTTTTCGATTCGATTCAATTTTCTATCAATTCGATTAGATTCTTTTCATTTCAAATCGATTCTTTTCGATTCGATTCAATTAGATTTTTTTGATTCGATTAAATACAATGCGATTCTTTTGTTTCAATTCGATTGTTTTTGATTCGATTGTTTTCGATTCGATTCGATTCAATTCTTTTCATTTCGATTCGATTCATTTCTATTCAATTCTTCGATCTATTCAATTTTTTCGATTCGATTCTTTACGTTTCGAGTCGATTCCTTTCGATTCGATTCTTTTATAATCTATTCAATTCATTTCTTTTCGATTCGATTCAATACAATTGGATTCTTTTCGATTCGATTCCTTACCATTAGATTCTTCTCTATTTGATTCAATCGATTCTTTCGATTCAATTAGATTCGATTCTTTATGCTTTGATTCGATTCGATTCTTTTAATTTCGATTCGATTTTTTTTTCGATTTGATTCTTTCGATTCGATTCGATTCTTTTCACTTCGGTTCGTTTCTTTTCAATTCGATTCGAATCTTTTCGATTCTATTGGATTTGATTCAAATCTTATCGATTTTATTCGATTCGATTCTTTTCTATTCAACTCGATTCTTTTCGATTCGATTCGATTCGACAGTTTTCGTTTCGATTCGATTCTTTTCGATTCGATTTGATTCTTTTCATTTCGATTAGATTCTCTTCGATTCGATTCTTTTCGTTTCGATTAGATTCTTTTCGATTCGATTCGATTCAATTCTTTTCACTTCGACTCGATTCTACTCGGTTCATCTCGAATCGATTCGATTCTTTTTGATTTGATCTATTCGATTCTTTTCGATTCAGTTCGATTCAATTCGATTCTTTTCTATTTGATTCGATTCTTTTCCACTCGATGTGATTTGATTCGTTTTGATTTTTTTCGATTTGTTCCAATTCGAATCTATTCGATTCTTTTCGTTTCAATTCGATTCGATTCTTTTTGATTCAATTCCATTCGATTCGAATAGATTCGATTCTTTTCGATTCGATACGATTCGATTCTTTTCGATGCGAATCAATTCGATTCGATTCTTTTTGATTCGATTCGATTCGATTCTTTTCAATTTGATTCGTTTCGATTTGAATCTTTTTGTTTTGATTTGATTTTCTACAATTCGATTCTTTGGATTCGATTCTTTTTGATTTGATTAGATTCGATTCATTTCAATTCAAATCAATTCAATATGATTCGATTCGTTGCAATCTGATTCGATTTTTTCGAATCGATTTGATTCGATTCGATTAGTTTCGATTCGATTATCGATTCAATTCAATTCCAATTATTCTCAATTCGATTCGATTATTTTTATTCAATTCTATTATTTTCGATTCGATGCGATTCGATTCGATTCGATTCTTTTCGATTCAATCAATTCGATTTGATTCTTTTCAATTCGATTCGATTCTTTTCGATTTGATTGCATTCGATTCAATTGTTTTCGATTCGATTTGATTCTTTCGATTCGATTCGATTCTTTTCATTACGATTCAATTCAATTCGATTCTTTTCGATTCGATTTGATTCTTTTCGGTTCGATTCGATTCTTTTCGATTCGATTCGATTCGACACTTTTCGTTTCGATTCGATTCTTTTCGATTCGATTGATTCTTTTCGTTTCGATTAGATTCTCTTTGATTCGATTCTTTTCGATTCCATTTGATTTGATTCTTCTCCATTCGATTCGATTCAATTCTTTTCGAATCGATTCGATAAGATTCTTTTCATTCGATTCAATTCTGTTCGATTCTATTCTATTTGATTCGGTTCAATTCGATTCTTTTCAATTCGATTCTATTCGATTCTTTTCATTTTGATTCGATTCTTTTCGATTCAATTCTTTTCGACTTGGCTTGATTCGATCATTTGGATTCGATTTGTTACATTACGATTCAATTCTTTTCGATTCTGTTCGATTCGATTCTTTCGATTCAGTTCGTTTCGATTCTTTTTGATTCGATTCGATTCTTTTCCATTCGATGATTCGATTAGTTTCGATTTTTTCGAATCGTTTCAATTCGATTCAAATTCTTTTCTATTCGATTTGATTCTTTGCTATCTATTCGATTCTTTTCGATTCGATTCGATTCGATTCGTTTCGATTCCATCTTTTTGATTCGACACGATTCGATTCGAATCTTTTCGATTCGATTCAACTCAACTCAGTTCTTTTCGATTCGATTTTTTCGATTCGATTCTTTTCAATTCGATTCAAATCGATTCATTCCAATTCAATTCTTTCCGATTCGATTCGATTCTTTTCGATTCGATTCGATTCTTTTAATTCGATTCGAGTCTTTTCAATTCGATTCAATTCGATTCTTTTCAATTCAATTCTTTTCGATTCGATTCTTTTCGATTCGATTCGATTTGATTCTTTTCGAATTGATTCATTTCGATTCGATCTTTTTGATTTGATACGATTCTTGTCGATTCCATTAAATTTGATTCGATTCCTTTCAATTCAATTAGATTGTTTTCGAGTCGATTCCAATCAATTCGATTCTTTTCTATTCGATTCGATTCTTTTCATTTGATTTGATTCTTTTCGATACGATTCGATTCGATTCCATTTGATTTTTTTCGATTTGATTCGATACGATTCTTTTCATTTCGATTCAAATCGATTCTTTTCGATTCTATTCGTTTCGATTCGATTCGATTCCTTTTCTTTAGATTCGGTTCTTTGCGATTCGATCCTTTTTGATTCGATTCGATTCTTTTCGATTCGAGTCTTTTCGATTCGAATCGATTCGATTCTTTTTGATTTGAATCAATTCTTTTTGATTCAATTCAATTCTTTTCCATTCGATTCGATTCTTTTCGATTCGATTCTTTTCGATTCGATATTACTCGATTTGATTGTTTTTGATTCGATTCGAATCTTTTCTATTCTATTCATTTCAATTCTTTTCGATTCGATTTGATACGATTAGATTTTTTTCGATTGGATTCGATTCGGTACGTCGATTCTTTTCGATTCTATTCAGTTAGATTCTTTTCAATTCGGTTTGATTCTTTTTGTTTCGGTTTGATTCTTTTTGATTCAATTCTTTTTGATTCGATTCAATTCTTTTCATTCAATTTGATTCGATTCGATTCTTTTCGTTTCAAATCGATTCATTTCGATTTGATTCTTTTCTATTCGATTCGATTCTCTTCGATTCAATTCAATTCGATTCGATTCTCTTCGATTTAATTCAATTCGATTCTTTTCGATTCGATTCCATTCGATTCTTTTCGATTCAATTCAATTCGATTCTTTTTGTTTCAATTCGATTCTTTTTGATTCTATTCTTTTCCATTCGATTCGAGTCTTTTCTCTTTGATTCGATTCTTTTCGATTCGATTCCTTTCGATTCAATTTGATTCTTTTCGTTTCGATTCTCTTCTTTTCTATTCTATTCGATTCACTTGTTTTTTATTCGATTCGATTCAATTCTTTTCATTCCAATTTGATTCGAATCGACTCTTTTCGATTCAATTCCATTCGGTTTGATTCTATTTGTTTCGATTTGATTCTTTTGGATTTCATTAGATTAGATTCTTTTCGATTCGATTCGAATATTTCATTCAATTCGATTCGATTCGGCTCTTTTCAAATCGATTCGTTTCGATTCGATTCTTTGCTATTCGATTTGATTCTTTTCGTTTCAATTTGATTCTTTTCGATTCGATTCAATTCTTTTCAGATCGATTCGATTCTTTTCAATTTGATACGATTCGATTCTTTTCGATTTGATTCGACTCAATGCTTTTCGATTCAATTCGTTTCGATTCTTTTCGATTCGATTCAATTCGATGCTATTCGGTTCTTTTCGATTCCATTAAATTTGATTTGATTCTTTTCTACTCAATTAGATTCTTTTCGATTCGTTTCCATACAATTCGATTCTTTTCCATTCGATTCGATTGTTTTCGATTCGATTCAATTTTCTATCAATTCGATTAGATTCTTTTCATTTCAAATCGATTCTTTTCGATTCGATTCAATTAGATTTTTTTGATTCGATTAAATACAATGCGATTCTTTTGTTTCAATTCGATTGTTTTTGATTCGATTGTTTTCGATTCGATTCGATTCAATTCTTTTCATTTCGATTCGATTCATTTCTATTCAATTCTTCGATCTATTCAATTTTTTCGATTCGATTCTTTACGTTTCGAGTCGATTCCTTTCGATTCGATTCTTTTATAATCTATTCAATTCATTTCTTTTCGATTCGATTCAATACAATTGGATTCTTTTCGATTCGATTCCTTACCATTAGATTCTTCTCTATTTGATTCAATCGATTCTTTCGATTCAATTAGATTCGATTCTTTATGCTTTGATTCGATTCGATTCTTTTAATTTCGATTCGATTTTTTTTTCGATTTGATTCTTTCGATTCGATTCGATTCTTTTCACTTCGGTTCGTTTCTTTTCAATTCGATTCGAATCTTTTCGATTCTATTGGATTTGATTCAAATCTTATCGATTTTATTCGATTCGATTCTTTTCTATTCAACTCGATTCTTTTCGATTCGATTCGATTCGACAGTTTTCGTTTCGATTCGATTCTTTTCGATTCGATTTGATTCTTTTCATTTCGATTAGATTCTCTTCGATTCGATTCTTTTCGTTTCGATTAGATTCTTTTCGATTCGATTCGATTCAATTCTTTTCACTTCGACTCGATTCTACTCGGTTCATCTCGAATCGATTCGATTCTTTTTGATTTGATCTATTCGATTCTTTTCGATTCAGTTCGATTCAATTCGATTCTTTTCTATTTGATTCGATTCTTTTCCACTCGATGTGATTTGATTCGTTTTGATTTTTTTCGATTTGTTCCAATTCGAATCTATTCGATTCTTTTCGTTTCAATTCGATTCGATTCTTTTTGATTCAATTCCATTCGATTCGAATAGATTCGATTCTTTTCGATTCGATACGATTCGATTCTTTTCGATGCGAATCAATTCGATTCGATTCTTTTTGATTCGATTCGATTCGATTCTTTTCAATTTGATTCGTTTCGATTTGAATCTTTTTGTTTTGATTTGATTTTCTACAATTCGATTCTTTGGATTCGATTCTTTTTGATTTGATTAGATTCGATTCATTTCAATTCAAATCAATTCAATATGATTCGATTCGTTGCAATCTGATTCGATTTTTTCGAATCGATTTGATTCGATTCGATTAGTTTCGATTCGATTATCGATTCAATTCAATTCCAATTATTCTCAATTCGATTCGATTATTTTTATTCAATTCTATTATTTTCGATTCGATGCGATTCGATTCGATTCGATTCTTTTCGATTCAATCAATTCGATTTGATTCTTTTCAATTCGATTCGATTCTTTTCGATTTGATTGCATTCGATTCAATTGTTTTCGATTCGATTTGATTCTTTCGATTCGATTCGATTCTTTTCATTACGATTCAATTCAATTCGATTCTTTTCGATTCGATTTGATTCTTTTCGGTTCGATTCGATTCTTTTCGATTCGATTCGATTCGACACTTTTCGTTTCGATTCGATTCTTTTCGATTCGATTGATTCTTTTCGTTTCGATTAGATTCTCTTTGATTCGATTCTTTTCGATTCCATTTGATTTGATTCTTCTCCATTCGATTCGATTCAATTCTTTTCGAATCGATTCGATAAGATTCTTTTCATTCGATTCAATTCTGTTCGATTCTATTCTATTTGATTCGGTTCAATTCGATTCTTTTCAATTCGATTCTATTCGATTCTTTTCATTTTGATTCGATTCTTTTCGATTCAATTCTTTTCGACTTGGCTTGATTCGATCATTTGGATTCGATTTGTTACATTACGATTCAATTCTTTTCGATTCTGTTCGATTCGATTCTTTCGATTCAGTTCGTTTCGATTCTTTTTGATTCGATTCGATTCTTTTCCATTCGATGATTCGATTAGTTTCGATTTTTTCGAATCGTTTCAATTCGATTCAAATTCTTTTCTATTCGATTTGATTCTTTGCTATCTATTCGATTCTTTTCGATTCGATTCGATTCGATTCGTTTCGATTCCATCTTTTTGATTCGACACGATTCGATTCGAATCTTTTCGATTCGATTCAACTCAACTCAGTTCTTTTCGATTCGATTTTTTCGATTCGATTCTTTTCAATTCGATTCAAATCGATTCATTCCAATTCAATTCTTTCCGATTCGATTCGATTCTTTTCGATTCGATTCGATTCTTTTAATTCGATTCGAGTCTTTTCAATTCGATTCAATTCGATTCTTTTCAATTCAATTCTTTTCGATTCGATTCTTTTCGATTCGATTCGATTTGATTCTTTTCGAATTGATTCATTTCGATTCGATCTTTTTGATTTGATACGATTCTTGTCGATTCCATTAAATTTGATTCGATTCCTTTCAATTCAATTAGATTGTTTTCGAGTCGATTCCAATCAATTCGATTCTTTTCTATTCGATTCGATTCTTTTCATTTGATTTGATTCTTTTCGATACGATTCGATTCGATTCCATTTGATTTTTTTCGATTTGATTCGATACGATTCTTTTCATTTCGATTCAAATCGATTCTTTTCGATTCTATTCGTTTCGATTCGATTCGATTCCTTTTCTTTAGATTCGGTTCTTTGCGATTCGATCCTTTTTGATTCGATTCGATTCTTTTCGATTCGAGTCTTTTCGATTCGAATCGATTCGATTCTTTTTGATTTGAATCAATTCTTTTTGATTCAATTCAATTCTTTTCCATTCGATTCGATTCTTTTCGATTCGATTCTTTTCGATTCGATATTACTCGATTTGATTGTTTTTGATTCGATTCGAATCTTTTCTATTCTATTCATTTCAATTCTTTTCGATTCGATTTGATACGATTAGATTTTTTTCGATTGGATTCGATTCGGTACGTCGATTCTTTTCGATTCTATTCAGTTAGATTCTTTTCAATTCGGTTTGATTCTTTTTGTTTCGGTTTGATTCTTTTTGATTCAATTCTTTTTGATTCGATTCAATTCTTTTCATTCAATTTGATTCGATTCGATTCTTTTCGTTTCAAATCGATTCATTTCGATTTGATTCTTTTCTATTCGATTCGATTCTCTTCGATTCAATTCAATTCGATTCGATTCTCTTCGATTTAATTCAATTCGATTCTTTTCGATTCGATTCCATTCGATTCTTTTCGATTCAATTCAATTCGATTCTTTTTGTTTCAATTCGATTCTTTTTGATTCTATTCTTTTCCATTCGATTCGAGTCTTTTCTCTTTGATTCGATTCTTTTCGATTCGATTCCTTTCGATTCAATTTGATTCTTTTCGTTTCGATTCTCTTCTTTTCTATTCTATTCGATTCACTTGTTTTTTATTCGATTCGATTCAATTCTTTTCATTCCAATTTGATTCGAATCGACTCTTTTCGATTCAATTCCATTCGGTTTGATTCTATTTGTTTCGATTTGATTCTTTTGGATTTCATTAGATTAGATTCTTTTCGATTCGATTCGAATATTTCATTCAATTCGATTCGATTCGGCTCTTTTCAAATCGATTCGTTTCGATTCGATTCTTTGCTATTCGATTTGATTCTTTTCGTTTCAATTTGATTCTTTTCGATTCGATTCAATTCTTTTCAGATCGATTCGATTCTTTTCAATTTGATACGATTCGATTCTTTTCGATTTGATTCGACTCAATGCTTTTCGATTCAATTCGTTTCGATTCTTTTCGATTCGATTCAATTCGATGCTATTCGGTTCTTTTCGATTCCATTAAATTTGATTTGATTCTTTTCTACTCAATTAGATTCTTTTCGATTCGTTTCCATACAATTCGATTCTTTTCCATTCGATTCGATTGTTTTCGATTCGATTCAATTTTCTATCAATTCGATTAGATTCTTTTCATTTCAAATCGATTCTTTTCGATTCGATTCAATTAGATTTTTTTGATTCGATTAAATACAATGCGATTCTTTTGTTTCAATTCGATTGTTTTTGATTCGATTGTTTTCGATTCGATTCGATTCAATTCTTTTCATTTCGATTCGATTCATTTCTATTCAATTCTTCGATCTATTCAATTTTTTCGATTCGATTCTTTACGTTTCGAGTCGATTCCTTTCGATTCGATTCTTTTATAATCTATTCAATTCATTTCTTTTCGATTCGATTCAATACAATTGGATTCTTTTCGATTCGATTCCTTACCATTAGATTCTTCTCTATTTGATTCAATCGATTCTTTCGATTCAATTAGATTCGATTCTTTATGCTTTGATTCGATTCGATTCTTTTAATTTCGATTCGATTTTTTTTTCGATTTGATTCTTTCGATTCGATTCGATTCTTTTCACTTCGGTTCGTTTCTTTTCAATTCGATTCGAATCTTTTCGATTCTATTGGATTTGATTCAAATCTTATCGATTTTATTCGATTCGATTCTTTTCTATTCAACTCGATTCTTTTCGATTCGATTCGATTCGACAGTTTTCGTTTCGATTCGATTCTTTTCGATTCGATTTGATTCTTTTCATTTCGATTAGATTCTCTTCGATTCGATTCTTTTCGTTTCGATTAGATTCTTTTCGATTCGATTCGATTCAATTCTTTTCACTTCGACTCGATTCTACTCGGTTCATCTCGAATCGATTCGATTCTTTTTGATTTGATCTATTCGATTCTTTTCGATTCAGTTCGATTCAATTCGATTCTTTTCTATTTGATTCGATTCTTTTCCACTCGATGTGATTTGATTCGTTTTGATTTTTTTCGATTTGTTCCAATTCGAATCTATTCGATTCTTTTCGTTTCAATTCGATTCGATTCTTTTTGATTCAATTCCATTCGATTCGAATAGATTCGATTCTTTTCGATTCGATACGATTCGATTCTTTTCGATGCGAATCAATTCGATTCGATTCTTTTTGATTCGATTCGATTCGATTCTTTTCAATTTGATTCGTTTCGATTTGAATCTTTTTGTTTTGATTTGATTTTCTACAATTCGATTCTTTGGATTCGATTCTTTTTGATTTGATTAGATTCGATTCATTTCAATTCAAATCAATTCAATATGATTCGATTCGTTGCAATCTGATTCGATTTTTTCGAATCGATTTGATTCGATTCGATTAGTTTCGATTCGATTATCGATTCAATTCAATTCCAATTATTCTCAATTCGATTCGATTATTTTTATTCAATTCTATTATTTTCGATTCGATGCGATTCGATTCGATTCGATTCTTTTCGATTCAATCAATTCGATTTGATTCTTTTCAATTCGATTCGATTCTTTTCGATTTGATTGCATTCGATTCAATTGTTTTCGATTCGATTTGATTCTTTCGATTCGATTCGATTCTTTTCATTACGATTCAATTCAATTCGATTCTTTTCGATTCGATTTGATTCTTTTCGGTTCGATTCGATTCTTTTCGATTCGATTCGATTCGACACTTTTCGTTTCGATTCGATTCTTTTCGATTCGATTGATTCTTTTCGTTTCGATTAGATTCTCTTTGATTCGATTCTTTTCGATTCCATTTGATTTGATTCTTCTCCATTCGATTCGATTCAATTCTTTTCGAATCGATTCGATAAGATTCTTTTCATTCGATTCAATTCTGTTCGATTCTATTCTATTTGATTCGGTTCAATTCGATTCTTTTCAATTCGATTCTATTCGATTCTTTTCATTTTGATTCGATTCTTTTCGATTCAATTCTTTTCGACTTGGCTTGATTCGATCATTTGGATTCGATTTGTTACATTACGATTCAATTCTTTTCGATTCTGTTCGATTCGATTCTTTCGATTCAGTTCGTTTCGATTCTTTTTGATTCGATTCGATTCTTTTCCATTCGATGATTCGATTAGTTTCGATTTTTTCGAATCGTTTCAATTCGATTCAAATTCTTTTCTATTCGATTTGATTCTTTGCTATCTATTCGATTCTTTTCGATTCGATTCGATTCGATTCGTTTCGATTCCATCTTTTTGATTCGACACGATTCGATTCGAATCTTTTCGATTCGATTCAACTCAACTCAGTTCTTTTCGATTCGATTTTTTCGATTCGATTCTTTTCAATTCGATTCAAATCGATTCATTCCAATTCAATTCTTTCCGATTCGATTCGATTCTTTTCGATTCGATTCGATTCTTTTAATTCGATTCGAGTCTTTTCAATTCGATTCAATTCGATTCTTTTCAATTCAATTCTTTTCGATTCGATTCTTTTCGATTCGATTCGATTTGATTCTTTTCGAATTGATTCATTTCGATTCGATCTTTTTGATTTGATACGATTCTTGTCGATTCCATTAAATTTGATTCGATTCCTTTCAATTCAATTAGATTGTTTTCGAGTCGATTCCAATCAATTCGATTCTTTTCTATTCGATTCGATTCTTTTCATTTGATTTGATTCTTTTCGATACGATTCGATTCGATTCCATTTGATTTTTTTCGATTTGATTCGATACGATTCTTTTCATTTCGATTCAAATCGATTCTTTTCGATTCTATTCGTTTCGATTCGATTCGATTCCTTTTCTTTAGATTCGGTTCTTTGCGATTCGATCCTTTTTGATTCGATTCGATTCTTTTCGATTCGAGTCTTTTCGATTCGAATCGATTCGATTCTTTTTGATTTGAATCAATTCTTTTTGATTCAATTCAATTCTTTTCCATTCGATTCGATTCTTTTCGATTCGATTCTTTTCGATTCGATATTACTCGATTTGATTGTTTTTGATTCGATTCGAATCTTTTCTATTCTATTCATTTCAATTCTTTTCGATTCGATTTGATACGATTAGATTTTTTTCGATTGGATTCGATTCGGTACGTCGATTCTTTTCGATTCTATTCAGTTAGATTCTTTTCAATTCGGTTTGATTCTTTTTGTTTCGGTTTGATTCTTTTTGATTCAATTCTTTTTGATTCGATTCAATTCTTTTCATTCAATTTGATTCGATTCGATTCTTTTCGTTTCAAATCGATTCATTTCGATTTGATTCTTTTCTATTCGATTCGATTCTCTTCGATTCAATTCAATTCGATTCGATTCTCTTCGATTTAATTCAATTCGATTCTTTTCGATTCGATTCCATTCGATTCTTTTCGATTCAATTCAATTCGATTCTTTTTGTTTCAATTCGATTCTTTTTGATTCTATTCTTTTCCATTCGATTCGAGTCTTTTCTCTTTGATTCGATTCTTTTCGATTCGATTCCTTTCGATTCAATTTGATTCTTTTCGTTTCGATTCTCTTCTTTTCTATTCTATTCGATTCACTTGTTTTTTATTCGATTCGATTCAATTCTTTTCATTCCAATTTGATTCGAATCGACTCTTTTCGATTCAATTCCATTCGGTTTGATTCTATTTGTTTCGATTTGATTCTTTTGGATTTCATTAGATTAGATTCTTTTCGATTCGATTCGAATATTTCATTCAATTCGATTCGATTCGGCTCTTTTCAAATCGATTCGTTTCGATTCGATTCTTTGCTATTCGATTTGATTCTTTTCGTTTCAATTTGATTCTTTTCGATTCGATTCAATTCTTTTCAGATCGATTCGATTCTTTTCAATTTGATACGATTCGATTCTTTTCGATTTGATTCGACTCAATGCTTTTCGATTCAATTCGTTTCGATTCTTTTCGATTCGATTCAATTCGATGCTATTCGGTTCTTTTCGATTCCATTAAATTTGATTTGATTCTTTTCTACTCAATTAGATTCTTTTCGATTCGTTTCCATACAATTCGATTCTTTTCCATTCGATTCGATTGTTTTCGATTCGATTCAATTTTCTATCAATTCGATTAGATTCTTTTCATTTCAAATCGATTCTTTTCGATTCGATTCAATTAGATTTTTTTGATTCGATTAAATACAATGCGATTCTTTTGTTTCAATTCGATTGTTTTTGATTCGATTGTTTTCGATTCGATTCGATTCAATTCTTTTCATTTCGATTCGATTCATTTCTATTCAATTCTTCGATCTATTCAATTTTTTCGATTCGATTCTTTACGTTTCGAGTCGATTCCTTTCGATTCGATTCTTTTATAATCTATTCAATTCATTTCTTTTCGATTCGATTCAATACAATTGGATTCTTTTCGATTCGATTCCTTACCATTAGATTCTTCTCTATTTGATTCAATCGATTCTTTCGATTCAATTAGATTCGATTCTTTATGCTTTGATTCGATTCGATTCTTTTAATTTCGATTCGATTTTTTTTTCGATTTGATTCTTTCGATTCGATTCGATTCTTTTCACTTCGGTTCGTTTCTTTTCAATTCGATTCGAATCTTTTCGATTCTATTGGATTTGATTCAAATCTTATCGATTTTATTCGATTCGATTCTTTTCTATTCAACTCGATTCTTTTCGATTCGATTCGATTCGACAGTTTTCGTTTCGATTCGATTCTTTTCGATTCGATTTGATTCTTTTCATTTCGATTAGATTCTCTTCGATTCGATTCTTTTCGTTTCGATTAGATTCTTTTCGATTCGATTCGATTCAATTCTTTTCACTTCGACTCGATTCTACTCGGTTCATCTCGAATCGATTCGATTCTTTTTGATTTGATCTATTCGATTCTTTTCGATTCAGTTCGATTCAATTCGATTCTTTTCTATTTGATTCGATTCTTTTCCACTCGATGTGATTTGATTCGTTTTGATTTTTTTCGATTTGTTCCAATTCGAATCTATTCGATTCTTTTCGTTTCAATTCGATTCGATTCTTTTTGATTCAATTCCATTCGATTCGAATAGATTCGATTCTTTTCGATTCGATACGATTCGATTCTTTTCGATGCGAATCAATTCGATTCGATTCTTTTTGATTCGATTCGATTCGATTCTTTTCAATTTGATTCGTTTCGATTTGAATCTTTTTGTTTTGATTTGATTTTCTACAATTCGATTCTTTGGATTCGATTCTTTTTGATTTGATTAGATTCGATTCATTTCAATTCAAATCAATTCAATATGATTCGATTCGTTGCAATCTGATTCGATTTTTTCGAATCGATTTGATTCGATTCGATTAGTTTCGATTCGATTATCGATTCAATTCAATTCCAATTATTCTCAATTCGATTCGATTATTTTTATTCAATTCTATTATTTTCGATTCGATGCGATTCGATTCGATTCGATTCTTTTCGATTCAATCAATTCGATTTGATTCTTTTCAATTCGATTCGATTCTTTTCGATTTGATTGCATTCGATTCAATTGTTTTCGATTCGATTTGATTCTTTCGATTCGATTCGATTCTTTTCATTACGATTCAATTCAATTCGATTCTTTTCGATTCGATTTGATTCTTTTCGGTTCGATTCGATTCTTTTCGATTCGATTCGATTCGACACTTTTCGTTTCGATTCGATTCTTTTCGATTCGATTGATTCTTTTCGTTTCGATTAGATTCTCTTTGATTCGATTCTTTTCGATTCCATTTGATTTGATTCTTCTCCATTCGATTCGATTCAATTCTTTTCGAATCGATTCGATAAGATTCTTTTCATTCGATTCAATTCTGTTCGATTCTATTCTATTTGATTCGGTTCAATTCGATTCTTTTCAATTCGATTCTATTCGATTCTTTTCATTTTGATTCGATTCTTTTCGATTCAATTCTTTTCGACTTGGCTTGATTCGATCATTTGGATTCGATTTGTTACATTACGATTCAATTCTTTTCGATTCTGTTCGATTCGATTCTTTCGATTCAGTTCGTTTCGATTCTTTTTGATTCGATTCGATTCTTTTCCATTCGATGATTCGATTAGTTTCGATTTTTTCGAATCGTTTCAATTCGATTCAAATTCTTTTCTATTCGATTTGATTCTTTGCTATCTATTCGATTCTTTTCGATTCGATTCGATTCGATTCGTTTCGATTCCATCTTTTTGATTCGACACGATTCGATTCGAATCTTTTCGATTCGATTCAACTCAACTCAGTTCTTTTCGATTCGATTTTTTCGATTCGATTCTTTTCAATTCGATTCAAATCGATTCATTCCAATTCAATTCTTTCCGATTCGATTCGATTCTTTTCGATTCGATTCGATTCTTTTAATTCGATTCGAGTCTTTTCAATTCGATTCAATTCGATTCTTTTCAATTCAATTCTTTTCGATTCGATTCTTTTCGATTCGATTCGATTTGATTCTTTTCGAATTGATTCATTTCGATTCGATCTTTTTGATTTGATACGATTCTTGTCGATTCCATTAAATTTGATTCGATTCCTTTCAATTCAATTAGATTGTTTTCGAGTCGATTCCAATCAATTCGATTCTTTTCTATTCGATTCGATTCTTTTCATTTGATTTGATTCTTTTCGATACGATTCGATTCGATTCCATTTGATTTTTTTCGATTTGATTCGATACGATTCTTTTCATTTCGATTCAAATCGATTCTTTTCGATTCTATTCGTTTCGATTCGATTCGATTCCTTTTCTTTAGATTCGGTTCTTTGCGATTCGATCCTTTTTGATTCGATTCGATTCTTTTCGATTCGAGTCTTTTCGATTCGAATCGATTCGATTCTTTTTGATTTGAATCAATTCTTTTTGATTCAATTCAATTCTTTTCCATTCGATTCGATTCTTTTCGATTCGATTCTTTTCGATTCGATATTACTCGATTTGATTGTTTTTGATTCGATTCGAATCTTTTCTATTCTATTCATTTCAATTCTTTTCGATTCGATTTGATACGATTAGATTTTTTTCGATTGGATTCGATTCGGTACGTCGATTCTTTTCGATTCTATTCAGTTAGATTCTTTTCAATTCGGTTTGATTCTTTTTGTTTCGGTTTGATTCTTTTTGATTCAATTCTTTTTGATTCGATTCAATTCTTTTCATTCAATTTGATTCGATTCGATTCTTTTCGTTTCAAATCGATTCATTTCGATTTGATTCTTTTCTATTCGATTCGATTCTCTTCGATTCAATTCAATTCGATTCGATTCTCTTCGATTTAATTCAATTCGATTCTTTTCGATTCGATTCCATTCGATTCTTTTCGATTCAATTCAATTCGATTCTTTTTGTTTCAATTCGATTCTTTTTGATTCTATTCTTTTCCATTCGATTCGAGTCTTTTCTCTTTGATTCGATTCTTTTCGATTCGATTCCTTTCGATTCAATTTGATTCTTTTCGTTTCGATTCTCTTCTTTTCTATTCTATTCGATTCACTTGTTTTTTATTCGATTCGATTCAATTCTTTTCATTCCAATTTGATTCGAATCGACTCTTTTCGATTCAATTCCATTCGGTTTGATTCTATTTGTTTCGATTTGATTCTTTTGGATTTCATTAGATTAGATTCTTTTCGATTCGATTCGAATATTTCATTCAATTCGATTCGATTCGGCTCTTTTCAAATCGATTCGTTTCGATTCGATTCTTTGCTATTCGATTTGATTCTTTTCGTTTCAATTTGATTCTTTTCGATTCGATTCAATTCTTTTCAGATCGATTCGATTCTTTTCAATTTGATACGATTCGATTCTTTTCGATTTGATTCGACTCAATGCTTTTCGATTCAATTCGTTTCGATTCTTTTCGATTCGATTCAATTCGATGCTATTCGGTTCTTTTCGATTCCATTAAATTTGATTTGATTCTTTTCTACTCAATTAGATTCTTTTCGATTCGTTTCCATACAATTCGATTCTTTTCCATTCGATTCGATTGTTTTCGATTCGATTCAATTTTCTATCAATTCGATTAGATTCTTTTCATTTCAAATCGATTCTTTTCGATTCGATTCAATTAGATTTTTTTGATTCGATTAAATACAATGCGATTCTTTTGTTTCAATTCGATTGTTTTTGATTCGATTGTTTTCGATTCGATTCGATTCAATTCTTTTCATTTCGATTCGATTCATTTCTATTCAATTCTTCGATCTATTCAATTTTTTCGATTCGATTCTTTACGTTTCGAGTCGATTCCTTTCGATTCGATTCTTTTATAATCTATTCAATTCATTTCTTTTCGATTCGATTCAATACAATTGGATTCTTTTCGATTCGATTCCTTACCATTAGATTCTTCTCTATTTGATTCAATCGATTCTTTCGATTCAATTAGATTCGATTCTTTATGCTTTGATTCGATTCGATTCTTTTAATTTCGATTCGATTTTTTTTTCGATTTGATTCTTTCGATTCGATTCGATTCTTTTCACTTCGGTTCGTTTCTTTTCAATTCGATTCGAATCTTTTCGATTCTATTGGATTTGATTCAAATCTTATCGATTTTATTCGATTCGATTCTTTTCTATTCAACTCGATTCTTTTCGATTCGATTCGATTCGACAGTTTTCGTTTCGATTCGATTCTTTTCGATTCGATTTGATTCTTTTCATTTCGATTAGATTCTCTTCGATTCGATTCTTTTCGTTTCGATTAGATTCTTTTCGATTCGATTCGATTCAATTCTTTTCACTTCGACTCGATTCTACTCGGTTCATCTCGAATCGATTCGATTCTTTTTGATTTGATCTATTCGATTCTTTTCGATTCAGTTCGATTCAATTCGATTCTTTTCTATTTGATTCGATTCTTTTCCACTCGATGTGATTTGATTCGTTTTGATTTTTTTCGATTTGTTCCAATTCGAATCTATTCGATTCTTTTCGTTTCAATTCGATTCGATTCTTTTTGATTCAATTCCATTCGATTCGAATAGATTCGATTCTTTTCGATTCGATACGATTCGATTCTTTTCGATGCGAATCAATTCGATTCGATTCTTTTTGATTCGATTCGATTCGATTCTTTTCAATTTGATTCGTTTCGATTTGAATCTTTTTGTTTTGATTTGATTTTCTACAATTCGATTCTTTGGATTCGATTCTTTTTGATTTGATTAGATTCGATTCATTTCAATTCAAATCAATTCAATATGATTCGATTCGTTGCAATCTGATTCGATTTTTTCGAATCGATTTGATTCGATTCGATTAGTTTCGATTCGATTATCGATTCAATTCAATTCCAATTATTCTCAATTCGATTCGATTATTTTTATTCAATTCTATTATTTTCGATTCGATGCGATTCGATTCGATTCGATTCTTTTCGATTCAATCAATTCGATTTGATTCTTTTCAATTCGATTCGATTCTTTTCGATTTGATTGCATTCGATTCAATTGTTTTCGATTCGATTTGATTCTTTCGATTCGATTCGATTCTTTTCATTACGATTCAATTCAATTCGATTCTTTTCGATTCGATTTGATTCTTTTCGGTTCGATTCGATTCTTTTCGATTCGATTCGATTCGACACTTTTCGTTTCGATTCGATTCTTTTCGATTCGATTGATTCTTTTCGTTTCGATTAGATTCTCTTTGATTCGATTCTTTTCGATTCCATTTGATTTGATTCTTCTCCATTCGATTCGATTCAATTCTTTTCGAATCGATTCGATAAGATTCTTTTCATTCGATTCAATTCTGTTCGATTCTATTCTATTTGATTCGGTTCAATTCGATTCTTTTCAATTCGATTCTATTCGATTCTTTTCATTTTGATTCGATTCTTTTCGATTCAATTCTTTTCGACTTGGCTTGATTCGATCATTTGGATTCGATTTGTTACATTACGATTCAATTCTTTTCGATTCTGTTCGATTCGATTCTTTCGATTCAGTTCGTTTCGATTCTTTTTGATTCGATTCGATTCTTTTCCATTCGATGATTCGATTAGTTTCGATTTTTTCGAATCGTTTCAATTCGATTCAAATTCTTTTCTATTCGATTTGATTCTTTGCTATCTATTCGATTCTTTTCGATTCGATTCGATTCGATTCGTTTCGATTCCATCTTTTTGATTCGACACGATTCGATTCGAATCTTTTCGATTCGATTCAACTCAACTCAGTTCTTTTCGATTCGATTTTTTCGATTCGATTCTTTTCAATTCGATTCAAATCGATTCATTCCAATTCAATTCTTTCCGATTCGATTCGATTCTTTTCGATTCGATTCGATTCTTTTAATTCGATTCGAGTCTTTTCAATTCGATTCAATTCGATTCTTTTCAATTCAATTCTTTTCGATTCGATTCTTTTCGATTCGATTCGATTTGATTCTTTTCGAATTGATTCATTTCGATTCGATCTTTTTGATTTGATACGATTCTTGTCGATTCCATTAAATTTGATTCGATTCCTTTCAATTCAATTAGATTGTTTTCGAGTCGATTCCAATCAATTCGATTCTTTTCTATTCGATTCGATTCTTTTCATTTGATTTGATTCTTTTCGATACGATTCGATTCGATTCCATTTGATTTTTTTCGATTTGATTCGATACGATTCTTTTCATTTCGATTCAAATCGATTCTTTTCGATTCTATTCGTTTCGATTCGATTCGATTCCTTTTCTTTAGATTCGGTTCTTTGCGATTCGATCCTTTTTGATTCGATTCGATTCTTTTCGATTCGAGTCTTTTCGATTCGAATCGATTCGATTCTTTTTGATTTGAATCAATTCTTTTTGATTCAATTCAATTCTTTTCCATTCGATTCGATTCTTTTCGATTCGATTCTTTTCGATTCGATATTACTCGATTTGATTGTTTTTGATTCGATTCGAATCTTTTCTATTCTATTCATTTCAATTCTTTTCGATTCGATTTGATACGATTAGATTTTTTTCGATTGGATTCGATTCGGTACGTCGATTCTTTTCGATTCTATTCAGTTAGATTCTTTTCAATTCGGTTTGATTCTTTTTGTTTCGGTTTGATTCTTTTTGATTCAATTCTTTTTGATTCGATTCAATTCTTTTCATTCAATTTGATTCGATTCGATTCTTTTCGTTTCAAATCGATTCATTTCGATTTGATTCTTTTCTATTCGATTCGATTCTCTTCGATTCAATTCAATTCGATTCGATTCTCTTCGATTTAATTCAATTCGATTCTTTTCGATTCGATTCCATTCGATTCTTTTCGATTCAATTCAATTCGATTCTTTTTGTTTCAATTCGATTCTTTTTGATTCTATTCTTTTCCATTCGATTCGAGTCTTTTCTCTTTGATTCGATTCTTTTCGATTCGATTCCTTTCGATTCAATTTGATTCTTTTCGTTTCGATTCTCTTCTTTTCTATTCTATTCGATTCACTTGTTTTTTATTCGATTCGATTCAATTCTTTTCATTCCAATTTGATTCGAATCGACTCTTTTCGATTCAATTCCATTCGGTTTGATTCTATTTGTTTCGATTTGATTCTTTTGGATTTCATTAGATTAGATTCTTTTCGATTCGATTCGAATATTTCATTCAATTCGATTCGATTCGGCTCTTTTCAAATCGATTCGTTTCGATTCGATTCTTTGCTATTCGATTTGATTCTTTTCGTTTCAATTTGATTCTTTTCGATTCGATTCAATTCTTTTCAGATCGATTCGATTCTTTTCAATTTGATACGATTCGATTCTTTTCGATTTGATTCGACTCAATGCTTTTCGATTCAATTCGTTTCGATTCTTTTCGATTCGATTCAATTCGATGCTATTCGGTTCTTTTCGATTCCATTAAATTTGATTTGATTCTTTTCTACTCAATTAGATTCTTTTCGATTCGTTTCCATACAATTCGATTCTTTTCCATTCGATTCGATTGTTTTCGATTCGATTCAATTTTCTATCAATTCGATTAGATTCTTTTCATTTCAAATCGATTCTTTTCGATTCGATTCAATTAGATTTTTTTGATTCGATTAAATACAATGCGATTCTTTTGTTTCAATTCGATTGTTTTTGATTCGATTGTTTTCGATTCGATTCGATTCAATTCTTTTCATTTCGATTCGATTCATTTCTATTCAATTCTTCGATCTATTCAATTTTTTCGATTCGATTCTTTACGTTTCGAGTCGATTCCTTTCGATTCGATTCTTTTATAATCTATTCAATTCATTTCTTTTCGATTCGATTCAATACAATTGGATTCTTTTCGATTCGATTCCTTACCATTAGATTCTTCTCTATTTGATTCAATCGATTCTTTCGATTCAATTAGATTCGATTCTTTATGCTTTGATTCGATTCGATTCTTTTAATTTCGATTCGATTTTTTTTTTCGATTTGATTCTTTCGATTCGATTCGATTCTTTTCACTTCGGTTCGTTTCTTTTCAATTCGATTCGAATCTTTTCGATTCTATTGGATTTGATTCAAATCTTATCGATTTTATTCGATTCGATTCTTTTCTATTCAACTCGATTCTTTTCGATTCGATTCGATTCGACAGTTTTCGTTTCGATTCGATTCTTTTCGATTCGATTTGATTCTTTTCATTTCGATTAGATTCTCTTCGATTCGATTCTTTTCGTTTCGATTAGATTCTTTTCGATTCGATTCGATTCAATTCTTTTCACTTCGAGTCGATTCTACTCGGTTCATCTCGAATCGATTCGATTCTTTTTGATTTGATCTATTCGATTCTTTTCGATTCAGTTCGATTCAATTCGATTCTTTTCTATTTGATTCGATTCTTTTCCACTCGATGTGATTTGATTCGTTTTGATTTTTTTCGATTTGTTCCAATTCGAATCTATTCGATTCTTTTCGTTTCAATTCGATTCGATTCTTTTTGATTCAATTCCATTCGATTCGAATAGATTCGATTCTTTTCGATTCGATACGATTCGATTCTTTTCGATGCGAATCAATTCGATTCGATTCTTTTTGATTCGATTCGATTCGATTCTTTTCAATTTGATTCGTTTCGATTTGAATCTTTTTGTTTTGATTTGATTTTCTACAATTCGATTCTTTGGATTCGATTCTTTTTGATTTGATTAGATTCGATTCATTTCAATTCAAATCAATTCAATATGATTCGATTCGTTGCAATCTGATTCGATTTTTTCGAATCGATTTGATTCGATTCGATTAGTTTCGATTCGATTATCGATTCAATTCAATTCCAATTATTCTCAATTCGATTCGATTATTTTTATTCAATTCTATTATTTTCGATTCGATGCGATTCGATTCGATTCGATTCTTTTCGATTCAATCAATTCGATTTGATTCTTTTCAATTCGATTCGATTCTTTTCGATTTGATTGCATTCGATTCAATTGTTTTCGATTCGATTTGATTCTTTCGATTCGATTCGATTCTTTTCATTACGATTCAATTCAATTCGATTCTTTTCGATTCGATTCGACACTTTTCGTTTCGATTCGATTCTTTTCGATTCGATTGATTCTTTTCGTTTCGATTAGATTCTCTTTGATTCGATTCTTTTCGATTCCATTTGATTTGATTCTTCTCCATTCGATTCGATTCAATTCTTTTCGAATCGATTCGATAAGATTCTTTTCATTCGATTCAATTCTGTTCGATTCTATTCTATTTGATTCGGTTCAATTCGATTCTTTTCAATTCGATTCTATTCGATTCTTTTCATTTTGATTCGATTCTTTTCGATTCAATTCTTTTCGACTTGGCTTGATTCGATCATTTGGATTCGATTTGTTACATTACGATTCAATTCTTTTCGATTCTGTTCGATTCGATTCTTTCGATTCAGTTCGTTTCGATTCTTTTTGATTCGATTCGATTCTTTTCCATTCGATGATTCGATTAGTTTCGATTTTTTCGAATCGTTTCAATTCGATTCAAATTCTTTTCTATTCGATTTGATTCTTTGCTATCTATTCGATTCTTTTCGATTCGATTCGATTCGATTCGTTTCGATTCCATCTTTTTGATTCGACACGATTCGATTCGAATCTTTTCGATTCGATTCAACTCAACTCAGTTCTTTTCGATTCGATTTTTTCGATTCGATTCTTTTCAATTCGATTCAAATCGATTCATTCCAATTCAATTCTTTCCGATTCGATTCGATTCTTTTCGATTCGATTCGATTCTTTTAATTCGATTCGAGTCTTTTCAATTCGATTCAATTCGATTCTTTTCAATTCAATTCTTTTCGATTCGATTCTTTTCGATTCGATTCGATTTGATTCTTTTCGAATTGATTCATTTCGATTCGATCTTTTTGATTTGATACGATTCTTGTCGATTCCATTAAATTTGATTCGATTCCTTTCAATTCAATTAGATTGTTTTCGAGTCGATTCCAATCAATTCGATTCTTTTCTATTCGATTCGATTCTTTTCATTTGATTTGATTCTTTTCGATACGATTCGATTCGATTCCATTTGATTTTTTTCGATTTGATTCGATACGATTCTTTTCATTTCGATTCAAATCGATTCTTTTCGATTCTATTCGTTTCGATTCGATTCGATTCCTTTTCTTTAGATTCGGTTCTTTGCGATTCGATCCTTTTTGATTCGATTCGATTCTTTTCGATTCGAGTCTTTTCGATTCGAATCGATTCGATTCTTTTTGATTTGAATCAATTCTTTTTGATTCAATTCAATTCTTTTCCATTCGATTCGATTCTTTTCGATTCGATTCTTTTCGATTCGATATTACTCGATTTGATTGTTTTTGATTCGATTCGAATCTTTTCTATTCTATTCATTTCAATTCTTTTCGATTCGATTTGATACGATTAGATTTTTTTCGATTGGATTCGATTCGGTACGTCGATTCTTTTCGATTCTATTCAGTTAGATTCTTTTCAATTCGGTTTGATTCTTTTTGTTTCGGTTTGATTCTTTTTGATTCAATTCTTTTTGATTCGATTCAATTCTTTTCATTCAATTTGATTCGATTCGATTCTTTTCGTTTCAAATCGATTCATTTCGATTTGATTCTTTTCTATTCGATTCGATTCTCTTCGATTCAATTCAATTCGATTCGATTCTCTTCGATTTAATTCAATTCGATTCTTTTCGATTCGATTCCATTCGATTCTTTTCGATTCAATTCAATTCGATTCTTTTTGTTTCAATTCGATTCTTTTTGATTCTATTCTTTTCCATTCGATTCGAGTCTTTTCTCTTTGATTCGATTCTTTTCGATTCGATTCCTTTCGATTCAATTTGATTCTTTTCGTTTCGATTCTCTTCTTTTCTATTCTATTCGATTCACTTGTTTTTTATTCGATTCGATTCAATTCTTTTCATTCCAATTTGATTCGAATCGACTCTTTTCGATTCAATTCCATTCGGTTTGATTCTATTTGTTTCGATTTGATTCTTTTGGATTTCATTAGATTAGATTCTTTTCGATTCGATTCGAATATTTCATTCAATTCGATTCGATTCGGCTCTTTTCAAATCGATTCGTTTCGATTCGATTCTTTGCTATTCGATTTGATTCTTTTCGTTTCAATTTGATTCTTTTCGATTCGATTCAATTCTTTTCAGATCGATTCGATTCTTTTCAATTTGATACGATTCGATTCTTTTCGATTTGATTCGACTCAATGCTTTTCGATTCAATTCGTTTCGATTCTTTTCGATTCGATTCAATTCGATGCTATTCGGTTCTTTTCGATTCCATTAAATTTGATTTGATTCTTTTCTACTCAATTAGATTCTTTTCGATTCGTTTCCATACAATTCGATTCTTTTCCATTCGATTCGATTGTTTTCGATTCGATTCAATTTTCTATCAATTCGATTAGATTCTTTTCATTTCAAATCGATTCTTTTCGATTCGATTCAATTAGATTTTTTTGATTCGATTAAATACAATGCGATTCTTTTGTTTCAATTCGATTGTTTTTGATTCGATTGTTTCGATTCGATTCGATTCAATTCTTTTCATTTCGATTCGATTCATTTCTATTCAATTCTTCGATCTATTCAATTTTTTCGATTCGATTCTTTACGTTTCGAGTCGATTCCTTTCGATTCGATTCTTTTATAATCTATTCAATTCATTTCTTTTCGATTCGATTCAATACAATTGGATTCTTTTCGATTCGATTCCTTACCATTAGATTCTTCTCTATTTGATTCAATCGATTCTTTCGATTCAATTAGATTCGATTCTTTATGCTTTGATTCGATTCGATTCTTTTAATTTCGATTCGATTTTTTTTTCGATTTGATTCTTTCGATTCGATTCGATTCTTTTCACTTCGGTTCGTTTCTTTTCAATTCGATTCGAATCTTTTCGATTCTATTGGATTTGATTCAAATCTTATCGATTTTATTCGATTCGATTCTTTTCTATTCAACTCGATTCTTTTCGATTCGATTCGATTCGACAGTTTTCGTTTCGATTCGATTCTTTTCGATTCGATTTGATTCTTTTCATTTCGATTAGATTCTCTTCGATTCGATTCTTTTCGTTTCGATTAGATTCTTTTCGATTCGATTCGATTCAATTCTTTTCACTTCGACTCGATTCTACTCGGTTCATCTCGAATCGATTCGATTCTTTTTGATTTGATCTATTCGATTCTTTTCGATTCAGTTCGATTCAATTCGATTCTTTTCTATTTGATTCGATTCTTTTCCACTCGATGTGATTTGATTCGTTTTGATTTTTTTCGATTTGTTCCAATTCGAATCTATTCGATTCTTTTCGTTTCAATTCGATTCGATTCTTTTTGATTCAATTCCATTCGATTCGAATAGATTCGATTCTTTTCGATTCGATACGATTCGATTCTTTTCGATGCGAATCAATTCGATTCGATTCTTTTTGATTCGATTCGATTCGATTCTTTTCAATTTGATTCGTTTCGATTTGAATCTTTTGTTTTGATTTGATTTTCTACAATTCGATTCTTTGGATTCGATTCTTTTTGATTTGATTAGATTCGATTCATTTCAATTCAAATCAATTCAATATGATTCGATTCGTTGCAATCTGATTCGATTTTTTCGAATCGATTTGATTCGATTCGATTAGTTTCGATTCGATTATCGATTCAATTCAATTCCAATTATTCTCAATTCGATTCGATTATTTTTATTCAATTCTATTATTTTCGATTCGATGCGATTCGATTCGATTCGATTCTTTTCGATTCAATCAATTCGATTTGATTCTTTTCAATTCGATTCGATTCTTTTCGATTTGATTGCATTCGATTCAATTGTTTTCGATTCGATTTGATTCTTTCGATTCGATTCGATTCTTTTCATTACGATTCAATTCAATTCGATTCTTTTCGATTCGATTTGATTCTTTTCGGTTCGATTCGATTCTTTTCGATTCGATTCGATTCGACACTTTTCGTTTCGATTCGATTCTTTTCGATTCGATTGATTCTTTTCGTTTCGATTAGATTCTCTTTGATTCGATTCTTTTCGATTCCATTTGATTTGATTCTTCTCCATTCGATTCGATTCAATTCTTTTCGAATCGATTCGATAAGATTCTTTTCATTCGATTCAATTCTGTTCGATTCTATTCTATTTGATTCGGTTCAATTCGATTCTTTTCAATTCGATTCTATTCGATTCTTTTCATTTTGATTCGATTCTTTTCGATTCAATTCTTTTCGACTTGGCTTGATTCGATCATTTGGATTCGATTTGTTACATTACGATTCAATTCTTTTCGATTCTGTTCGATTCGATTCTTTCGATTCAGTTCGTTTCGATTCTTTTTGATTCGATTCGATTCTTTCCATTCGATGATTCGATTAGTTTCGATTTTTTTCGAATCGTTTCAATTCGATTCAAATTCTTTCTATTCGATTTGATTCTTTGCTATCTATTCGATTCTTTTCGATTCGATTCGATTCGATTCGTTTCGATTCCATCTTTTTGATTCGACACGATTCGATTCGAATCTTTTCGATTCGATTCAACTCAACTCAGTTCTTTTCGATTCGATTTTTTCGATTCGATTCTTTTCAATTCGATTCAAATCGATTCATTCCAATTCAATTCTTTCCGATTCGATTCGATTCTTTTCGATTCGATTCGATTCTTTTAATTCGATTCGAGTCTTTTCAATTCGATTCAATTCGATTCTTTTCAATTCAATTCTTTTCGATTCGATTCTTTTCGATTCGATTCGATTTGATTCTTTTCGAATTGATTCATTTCGATTCGATCTTTTTGATTTGATACGATTCTTGTCGATTCCATTAAATTTGATTCGATTCCTTTCAATTCAATTAGATTGTTTTCGAGTCGATTCCAATCAATTCGATTCTTTTCTATTCGATTCGATTCTTTTCATTTGATTTGATTCTTTTCGATACGATTCGATTCGATTCCATTTGATTTTTTTCGATTTGATTCGATACGATTCTTTTCATTTCGATTCAAATCGATTCTTTTCGATTCTATTCGTTTCGATTCGATTCGATTCCTTTTCTTTAGATTCGGTTCTTTGCGATTCGATCCTTTTTGATTCGATTCGATTCTTTCGATTCGAGTCTTTTCGATTCGAATCGATTCGATTCTTTTTGATTTGAATCAATTCTTTTGATTCAATTCAATTCTTTTCCATTCGATTCGATTCTTTTCGATTCGATTCTTTTCGATTCGATATTACTCGATTGATTGTTTTTGATTCGATTCGAATCTTTTCTATTCTATTCATTTCAATTCTTTTCGATTCGATTTGATACGATTAGATTTTTTTCGATTGGATTCGATTCGGTACGTCGATTCTTTTCGATTCTATTCAGTTAGATTCTTTTCAATTCGGTTTGATTCTTTTTGTTTCGGTTGATTCTTTTTGATTCAATTCTTTTTGATTCGATTCAATTCTTTTCATTCAATTTGATTCGATTCGATTCTTTTCGTTTCAAATCGATTAATTTCGATTTGATTCTTTTCTATTCGATTCGATTCTCTTCGATTCAATTCAATTCGATTCGATTCTCTTCGATTTAATTCAATTCGATTCTTTTCGATTCGATTCCATTCGATTCTTTTCGATTCAATTCAATTCGATTCTTTTTTGTTTCAATTCGATTCCTTTTTGATTCTATTCTTTCCATTCGATTCGAGTCTTTTCTCTTTGATCTCGATTCTCTTTCGATTCGATTCCTTTCGATTCAATTGATTCTTTGTCGTTTTCGATCTCTTCTTCTTCTATTCTAGTTCGGATTCACTTGTTTTTTATTCGATTCGATTTCTAATGCTTTTCATTCCAATCTTGATTCTAATCGACTCTTTTCCGATTCAATTCCATTCGGTTGATTCTATTTGTTCGATTTGATTCTTTGGATTTCATTAGATTAGATTCTTTTCGATTCGATTCGAATATTTCATTCAATTCGATTCGATTCGGCTCTTTTCAAATCGATTCGTTGCGATTCGATTCTTGGCTATTCGATTTGATTCTTTTCGTTTCAATTTGATTCTTTCGATTCGATTTCAATTCTCTTTCAGATCGATTCGATTCTCTTTCAATTTGAATACGATTCGATTCTTTCGATTTGATTCGAATCAATGCTTTTCGATTCAATTCGTTTCGATTCTTTCGATTCGATCAATTCGATGCTATTCGGTTCTTTTCGAATTCCATTAAATTTGATTTGATTCTTTTCTACTCAATTAGATTCTTGTTCGATCGTTCCATACAATTCGATTCTTTTCATTCGATTCGATTGTTTTCGATTCGATTCAATTTTCTATCAATTCGATTAGATTCTTTTCATTTCAAATCGATTCTTTTCGATTCGATTCAATTAGATTTTTTTGATTCGATAAATACAATGCGATTCTTTTGTTTCAATTCGATTCTTTTTGATTCGATTGTTTTCGATTCGATTCGATTCAATTCTTTTCATTTCGATTCGATTCATTTCTATTCAATTCTTCGATCTATTCAATTTTTTCGATTCGATTCTTTACGTTTCGAGTCGATTCCTTTCGATTCGATTTCTTTTATAATCTATTCAATTCATTTCTTTTCGATTCGATTCAATACAATTGGATTCTTTTCGATTCGATTCCTACCATTAGATTCTTCTCTATTTGATTCAATCGATTCTTTCGATTCAATAGATTCGATTCTTTATTGCTTTGATTCGATTCGATTCTTTTAATTTCGATTCGATTTTTTTTTCGATTTGATTCTTTCGATTCGATTCGATTCTTTTCACTTCGGTTCGTTTCTTTTCAATTCGATTCGAATCTTTTCGATTCTATTGGATTTGATTCAAATCTTATCGATTTTATTCGATTCGATTCTTTTCTATTCAACTCGATTCTTTTCGATTCGATTCGATTCGACAGTTTTTCGTTTCGATTCGATTCTTTTCGATTCGATTTGATTCTTTCATTTCGATTAGATTCTCTTCGATTCGATTCTTTTCGTTTCGATTAGATTCTTTTCGATTCGATTCGATTCGATTCTTTTCACTTCGACTCGATTCTACTCGGTTCATCTCGAATCGATTCGATTCTTTTTGATTTGATCTATTCGATTCTTTTCGATTCAGTTCGATTCAATTCGATTCTTTTCTATTTGATTCGATTCTTTTCCACTCGATGTGATTGATTCGTTTTGATTTTTTTTCGATTTGTTCCAATTCGAATCTCTTCGATTCTTTTCGTTTCAATTCGATTCGATTCTTTTTGATTCAATTCCATTCGATTTCGAATAGATTCGATTCTTTTCGATTCGATACGATTCGATTCTTTTCGATGCGAATCAATTCGATTCGATTCTTTTTGATTCGATTCGATTCGATTCTTTTCAATTTGATTCGTTTCGATTTGAATCTTTTGTTTTGATTTGATTTTCTACAATTCGATTCTTTGGATTCGATTCTTTTTGATTTGATTAGATTCGATTCATTTCAATTCAAATCAATTCAATATGATTCGATTCGTTGCAATCTGATTCGATTTTTTCGAATCGATTTGATTCGATTCGATTAGTTTCGATTCGATTATCGATTCAATTCAATTCCAATTATTCTCAATTCGATTCGATTATTTTTATTCAATTCTATTATTTTCGAATTCGATTGCGATTCGATTCGATTCGATTCTTTTCGATTCAATTCAATTCGATTTGATTCTTTTCAATTCGATTCGATTCTTTTCGATTTGATTCTTTTCGGTTCGATTCGTTTTCGATTCGATTCGACTTTTCGTTTCGATTCGATTCTTTTCGATTCGATTGATTCTTTTCGTTTCGATTAGATTCTCTTTGATTCGATTCTTTTCGATTCCATTTGATTTGATTCTTCTCCATTCGATTCGATTCAATTCTTTTCGAATCGATTCGATAAGATTCTTTTCATTCGATTCAATTCTGTTCGATTCTATTCTATTTGATTCGGTTCAATTCGATTCTTTTCAATTCGATTCTATTCGATTCTTTTCATTTTGATTCGATTCTTTTCGATTCAATTCTTTTCGACTTGGCTTGATTCGATCATTTGGATTCGATTTGTTACATTACGATTCAATTCTTTTCGATTCTGTTCGATTCGATTCTTTCGATTCAGTTCGTTTCGATTCTTTTTGATTCGATTCGATTCTTTTCCATTCGATGATTCGATTAGTTTCGATTTTTTCGAATCGTTTCAATTCGATTCAAATTCTTTTCTATTCGATTTGATTCTTTGCTATCTATTCGATTCTTTTCGATTCGATTCGATTCGATTCGATTCGTTTCGATTCCATCTTTTTGATTCGACACGATTCGATTCGAATCTTTTCGATTCGATTCAACTCAACTCAGTTCTTTTCGATTCGATTTTTTCGATTCGATTCTTTTCAATTCGATTCAAATCGATTCATTCCAATTCAATTCTTTCCGATTCGATTCGATTCTTTTCGATTCGATTCGATTCTTTTAATTCGATTCGAGTCTTTTCAATTCGATTCAATTCGATTCTTTTCAATTCAATTCTTTTCGATTCGATTCTTTTCGATTCGATTCGATTTGATTCTTTTCGAATTGATTCATTTCGATTCGATCTTTTTGATTTGATACGATTCTTGTCGATTCCATTAAATTTGATTCGATTCCTTTCAATTCAATTAGATTGTTTTCGAGTCGATTCCAATCAATTCGATTCTTTTCTATTCGATTCGATTCTTTTCATTTGATTTGATTCTTTTCGATACGATTCGATTCGATTCCATTTGATTTTTTTCGATTTGATTCGATACGATTCTTTTCATTTCGATTCAAATCGATTCTTTTCGATTCTATTCGTTTCGATTCGATTCGATTCCTTTTCTTTAGATTCGGTTCTTTGCGATTCGATCCTTTTTGATTCGATTCGATTCTTTTCGATTCGAGTCTTTTCGATTCGAATCGATTCGATTCTTTTTGATTTGAATCAATTCTTTTTGATTCAATTCAATTCTTTTCCATTCGATTCGATTCTTTTCGATTCGATTCTTTTCGATTCGATATTACTCGATTTGATTGTTTTTGATTCGATTCGAATTTTCTATTCTATTCATTTCAATTCTTTTCGATTCGATTTGATACGATTAGATTTTTTTCGATTGGATTCGATTCGGTACGTCGATTCTTTTCGATTCTATTCAGTTAGATTCTTTTCAATTCGGTTTGATTCTTTTTGTTTCGGTTTGATTCTTTTTGATTCAATTCTTTTGATTCGATTCAATTCTTTTCATTCAATTTGATTCGATTCGATTCTTTTCGTTTCAAATCGATTCATTTCGATTTGATTCTTTTCTATTCGATTCGATTCTCTTCGATTCAATTCAATTCGATTCGATTCTCTTCGATTTAATTCAATTCGATTCTTTTCGATTCGATTCCATTCGATTCTTTTCGATTCAATTCAATTCGATTCTTTTTGTTTCAATTCGATTCTTTTTGATTCTATTTTCCATTCGATTCGAGTCTTTTCTCTTTGATTCGATTCTTTTCGATTCGATTCCTTTCGATTCAATTTGATTCTTTTCGTTTCGATTCTCTTCTTTTCTATTCTATTCGATTCACTTGTTTTTTATTCGATTCGATTCAATTCTTTTCATTCCAATTTGATTCGAATCGACTCTTTTCGATTCAATTCCATTCGGTTTGATTCTATTTGTTTCGATTTGATTCTTTTGGATTTCATTAGATTAGATTCTTTTCGATTCGATTCGAATATTTCATTCAATTCGATTCGATTCGGCTTTTCAAATCGATTCGTTTCGATTCGATTCTTTGCTATTCGATTTGATTCTTTTCGTTTCAATTTGATTTTTTCGATTCGATTCAATTCTTTTCAGATCGATTCGATTCTTTTCAATTTGATACGATTCGATTCTTTTCGATTTGATTCGACTCAATGCTTTTCGATTCAATTCGTTTCGATTTCTTTCGATTCGATTCAATTCGATGCTATTCGGTTCTTTTCGATTCCAAAATTTGATTTGATTCTTTTCTACTCAATTAGATTCTTTTCGATTCGTTTCCATACAATTCGATTCTTTTCCATTCGATTCGATTGTTTTCGATTCGATTCAATTTCTATCAATTCGATTAGATTCTTTTCATTTCAAATCGATTCTTTTCGATTCGATTCAATTAGATTTTTTTGATTCGATTAAATACAATGCGATTCTTTTGTTTCAATTCGATTGTTTTTGATTCGATTGTTTTCGATTCGATTCGATTCAATTCTTCATTTCGATTCGATTCATTTCTATTCAATTCTTCGATCTATTCAATTTTTTCGATTCGATTCTTTACGTTTCGAGTCGATTCCTTTCGATTCGATTCTTTTATAATCTATTCAATTCATTTCTTTTCGATTCGATTCAATACAATTGGATTCTTTCGATTCGATTCCTTACCATTAGATTTTCTATTTGATTCAATCGATTCTTTCGATTCAATTAGATTCGATTCTTTATGCTTTGATTCGATTCGATTTTTAATTCGATTCGATTTTTTTTCGATTTGATTCTTTCGATTCGATTCGATTTTTCACTTCGGTTCGTTTCTTTCAATTCGATTCGAATCTTTTCGATTCTATTGGATTTGATTCAAATTTATCGATTTTATTCGATTCGATTTCTATTCAACTCGATTCTT
>NW_023331292.1:0-22500 GCF_011100685.1 Canis lupus familiaris
ATGGTGCATCCTCTGTGAAAAAGAGGCTGGCAGTTCTTTGGAAGGCACTAAACATAGTTACCATATGACCCAGAAATTCCATTCCTAGGTTTATACCCAAGAGAAATGAAAGCACATGTTGATGCAAAATTTTGAGCATGAGTGTTCATAGCAGCGTTATTCATAATGGCCAAAATATAGAAACAACCCAAATGTCCTTCCTGTATGAGTGGATAAGCCAACCATGGTGTAACCATACAATGGAATGGAGCACTGAGATATGCTAAAATATGGATGAGCCTTGAAAATCTCATGCTAAGTGAAAGAAGCAAGACACCAAAGGCCACATATCATAAGATTCCATTTACATGACATGTTCAGCATAGTCACATTTACAGAAACAAAAAGTAGATTGGGGATTACCAGAGGCTGGGGGTGGGGATGAGGAATTGGGAGGTAACGGCGAAGGGGGAATGAAAATGTCCTAAAATCAATCATGCTGGTGGTAGCCCAGCTCATTGTATGCTTCAAATCAGGGAATTGGGGCACCTGGGTGGCTCAGTCGGTTAAGTGTAGTGTCTGCCTTCAGCTCAGGTCATGATCCCAGGATGCTGCGATCGAGCTTGGCATCATCAGGCTCCCTGCTCAGGGAGTCTGCTTCTCCCTCTGCTCCTCACCTAGCCCCTCCCCGCCACTCATGCTTTCTCTCTCTTGCACTTGAGCTCTCGGTCTCTCTGAAAAAAAAAAAAAAAAAAAAAAAAAATACATACATACTACATACATACAAATAAAATCAAAAAAATAAATCAGGCAGTTGTATGGTGTGTGAATTATATCTCAAGAAAGCTGTCATTTTAAAACAGGTGTGAACATGGAAAGTGAATTCTAAACGTCAGGAATGAGCTGCTCATACCAAGATTTGGGGGATGAGTGTTCCAGCCAGAAGGATCCTGAAGCATGAATCAACTTGGATTAGGAAGAGAAATAAGGCCAGTGTAGTGGGCCTGAGTGAAAGTGGTGAGAGCCAACGTCTGAGAGCTTGGCAGAAGAGACAGCCTGGCAGATCATGATAAGGAATGTGGAATCTACCCCGAGCGTAACGAAGAGCCACGAGAGGCTTTAGAGGAGGAGAGTGACATATTACACTGGCCCAAGCAAGTTACATGGCCACACCTAACAGCAAGGGAGCGAGGAGGTACAGTTCTGTCATGTGCCTGGAAGGAGAGCCAGAACTATTTGGATAGAAGTACTAATGACAGCCACCCGCTCATGTGTCCACAGGCACACATGATCTTGAATGTAGTTTCGGTTCCTAGAGCAGAATTAAGATCCCACACTGGGTTGGTTCTCCAGCATCTGCTTTGCCTTAGTGCAGGGATTCTTCACCTGGGGCCCACAGACCCCCAAGAGTTAGTTACATGCAGACAGCTCAGGAGGCCTATGGAAAAAAATTACCTCTTTATTTCTATTAACTTTTTCTTTTTTTAAAGATTGTATTTATTTATTTGACAGAGAGAGTACAAGTAGGGGGAGCGGCAGGCAGAGGGAGAGGGAAAAGCAGACTCTTCACTGAACAGGGAGCCCAACATGGGGCTCGATCTCAGGACCCTGGAACCATGACTTCAGCCAAAGGCAGAGGCTTAACCAACTCAGTCATCCATTAACTTCTAATTGAAATGATGAGTGTAGGTGACAAGCTGCAAAAGTGCTAGCAGTACTTGTGACTTTATCAATAACAGAAATCACAGAGATTTACAGGGTGCCTGGGTGGCTCAGTCGGTTAAGTGTCTGCCTTCGGTTCAGGTCATGATCCCAGGGTCCTGGGATGGAGCCCCGCATCAGGCTCCCCATTCAGCAGGGCATCTGCTTCTCCCTCTCCTTCTGCCCTTCCCTTTGCTTGTGCTCATGCTCGCTCACTCTCTCTTTCTCAGTCACTCTCTCTCAAACAAATAAAAATTTTTAAAGATTTTATTTATTTGTTCATGAGGGAGAGAGAGAGAGAGACAGGGACAGAGACAGAGACAGAGACACAGACAGAGAGAGAAGCAGACTTCCTGCCAAGGAGCCCACTGTGGGACTCGATCCCGAATCCCGGGATCACGCCCTGAGACAAAGGCAGACGCTCAACCGCTGAGCCACCCAGGCATCCCAACAAATAAAATCTTAAAAAAAAAAAAGAAATCACAGAGATTTACATATCATATGACAATTGTTGCAGGGTATCTCAGCATTTCACTTACACTCTTTGAAAATTATCGTAATCATTAGCATTGCTGTTAGATCTTGTAATTTAAAAGGTGTTAGCAAAGAAACATGTATATTACCATATCACTGTTTAAACAATATTTTGGTAACTGTATTTCTGTACAATTGTTTTCCTTTGTAAGTCTACCTTATCTGAAGCATTTAAAAATAATATTCTGGAAAAGGCCGGGAACTCCAATGTCCCAAGGGGGTCACTTTCACTTTAGGTCCCTGCCCTATCTTCTTTCAACTCGCCCTGTGTTGCCTCCGTGGCGTGTCTGCCAAGCCTCATGTTCAACTCTTAATCTCTGACAGTATGGGGAGTTAAATAAGGCAGAAAACTTGGAAGCATGTTCTGAAGACTACTGGGTGCTATAGTACACTTGGGTGCTACAGAATGACACTGCCAGTAAATGGCCCAGGCTCTCTTCTGCATCACTGCATGGCAGAAATACTGGCTTGACAAAGCCTGCCCAGTTTAATCTGCCTTGCTGGGCCTAATCCTTTCACCTCTCTGGGCCTCAGTTTCCCCACTTGTGCTATGAAGGGTTTGGACTAGATGGTGTTCTTATGACAGCCTGAGTTTATCTTCTGCAGCATCTTCCTCCATAACATCCCTAGAAAGACGCTCAGTAGCACTAGGCACCTCCTGCCCTTGGCACCAGATTTGAGAGGCCTCCCAACAATTTCCTGCAATGTGGTAGAGGGGGAAAGGTGCTTTCCCCAAATCTCCAAATGCCACCCACAGCTTTTCTTCACTTCCTTGCTTTTGCCCATATAGCTCCCTCTGTCCAGAAGAGCCTCCCCGTGTCTGTCAAGGACACCACCCTAAGCCGGGCATCAGGACAAAGCTGTCATGGGTTACTCTCTGAACTCCCGGGGCACCAGGCATGGTGCACCTTTTATTGTGATCTTCCTATACATATGTGTGCTGCCCCTAACTAAGGGGCGAACTCCTTTAGGACCCAGCTTTCATTCTTTTCAGCATCCCCCAGGGCCCAGCCCAGTTCCTTTATCAGTGGGCATCAAGGCGGAGATAGATAGTGGCTGGTGTCATTAGAACGGTCCTGTGGTTGAGTGGGCGCTAAGGAATCAATCCCCCTGGAGTCAAATCCTGGCTCTGAGACTTACTAATAGGTTATTTCTTCCAAGTGACAACACCTCTGAGCCTTGATGTCTTCATCTATGAAATTGGGAAATAGTGCCCACTTCGTGTAAAGGTTCAGGAGCAAATACAAGTAGAGTGCTGGACACTTAAAACCATGAGTCATAATTTTTGTGTAAAAACATTTACTGTGGGGGCACCTGTGTGGTTCAGTAGGATAAGCGTCTGCCTTGGGCTCAGGTCATCATGATCCTGAGGTCCTGAGATCGAGCCCCACGTCAGGCTCCCTGCTCAGCGGGGAGCCTGCTTCTTCCTCTCCCTCTGCCTCTCCTTCTGGCTCGTGCTCTCTCTCACTCGCTTGCTCTCAAATGAATAAATAAAATATTTTTAAAAAATTACTGTGCGCCAAGCTTGTAATCTTTATGACATACCTCTGAAGTAGGTGTTATTATGGAGCTCCCTAACTTACAGATAGGGAAACTGATGCCAAGAGATGTCAGGCTATTTGTCCAGGGTCATAAAGAAAGCAAATGACAAAGTGAGGATTCAAACCCAGGGTGAGTGGCCCCAGGGTCCATGCACTTAACCACTCCGCAAACCATGCTGCCTCTCAACAGCTAGCATTATCGTCTTTCTTCTGCCAGTGCAGAGCGATCGTAGGTGCAGAGAGAACTAGGTCAAATGGCAGGCTGCCTTCCTCTAGCTCGCCTTCTGCTGCTCCCAGGTGCTTGCGATCTGCAAGGCACACATTTTTGTTTCCTCTTCCCTCTGGTTGACTTTCACAGTCTGACCCTGCTGGCTTCCTGCCCCCCCACCCCGGCCCAGTCCTGCCCTTGTATGCCCATCTGTGTTGCCCACCCCGTGGTCAGCAAGACGGTGAGAGAGACGAAGGAAGAAGAGTCCATATGCTCCTTGTAGACAGACTGTTTGACGCGGAAAAAAAGACCTGCCCACACATTTTTGGGTTTTCATGAATTTCCACCTCTTGGCGGTAATATACGGTGCGGTCAAGACAATCAATAATTTAACCTGGGTCCCAAGAGTGAGTCCTCTGTGCCATTAACATTCCCAGCCCAACCTCCCTAGTAGAATTATAGACTATTTGAGCTGCAATAGGCCTCAGGGACACAGAGGGAAGAATCAGGACTCAGGAAAGGGAAGGGACTCATCAAGGTTACACATAGTAAGTGTTAAATAAATATTTATAGAAAGAATGAAAACCTAATGATCCATATGCTTGAGAGGTGAGAAGACTATCTGAGATCATGGGACCAAGTTGTTTTTAGTCCCAAGTGCTTTATGCAAACCCCACCACGCTAAACTCAGTAGCACTTTTTGAAGGGACGACATTTAAAAACACAAATGTCCAGGGACACCTGGGTGGTTCAGTTGTTAAGCGTCTGCCTTTGGCTCCGGTCATGATCCCAGAGTCCTGGGATCAAGTCCCTTATTGGACTCCTTGCTCAGGAGAGAGCCTGCTTCTCTCTCTCCCTCTGCCTACTGTGCACTTGTTCTCTCTCTCTGACTCCCTCTCTCTCTCTGTCAAGTAAATAATAAAATAAAATCTAAAAAAAAAATGTCTGGACACAACAGCAGCGATTCTAATTTAATTCGTCTCAGAGGTGAAGCCCAGACACTGGTATATATATTTTTAAGTTCCCAAGGTGATCCTAATGGGCAGCCAAGATTAAGAACCACTGTTCTCCACTGATGCTTCTCAAGCTTGACTGCACACTAAAACCCTCTAGAGCAGGTTTCTCTCTCACACACAAACACATACACTGATGGCTGGGCTTGACCCCCAGAGATTCTGATTAATTGACTTGAAGTGGGGCCCAGGCATCAGGTTTTTCCAACGTGTGACAGATGATTCTATGACACAGCCAAAGTTCAAAACCAATATCCATTACTGACCGACAGTAACTGAAAGAAATAAATCATAGATTCTCTACCTTGTAAGCTCCATGAGACAAAGAGTTTTGTCTGTTTTGTTTACTGCTGCATCCCTAGCACCTAAAACAATGTGTGGTACATAGTAGGTGCTCAGAAAATACTTATCGAACGAACAAATGGTTTCATAGACTTCATAACCTCCCCACTCACCACCATGGACAAGTCAGTTATAATCTCTCTGGATCTATTTTGTTCATATCTCAAATAGGAGTAATAACTCACAGGGCCATCATGAGGACCATACGCAATAACATACGTTAAAGTGCTTAAGAAATTAGGAAATGCAAAAATGCTAGTTAATTTCACAGGGAAAATTTCAATGTCCTGCTTTCTCTCCCTGGCTCCCCCAAGAAATCTCAATTCTCTTTTTTGTCCCACCAGATACAGTCCTGCTGAATCTCCTGGGTCCCAATAGAGAACCTTCCATCTGATCCTATCCTGATCTCGGCTCCTCCCTGATGGTGGTAAAACACATTCCTCCTGCTCCTCTCTTTCAGCACAACCTACTCCCCATTCGTTTTGTTGTCACTAGGAATACGCACAGAGGTTCAAGTCCTAGATCTGCAACTTAACTCCACCCCTCTTAGCCAAATTGGCTTCACTTCTCTGAGCCTGTTCCTCACTGAGAAAATGGGGATATACCGGTAACCATATCACAGAATTGTTGCGAGTAGTAAGTGAGTTAATGATTCACATAGGGCCTGGCACATAGTGAGCTTTTACTTATTATTTTATTTTATTTTATTTTTTAAGACAGAGCTCAGGCTCTGCCTCTTTTTTTTTTTTAAGATTTTATTTATTCACTCATGAGAGACACAGAGAGAGAAAGAGAGGCAGAGACACAGGCAGAGGGAGAAGCAGGCTCCACGCAGGATGCCCGATGCGGTTACTCGATCTCGGGACTCCAGGATCATGCCCTGGGCCGAAGGCAGGTGCTAAACCGCTGAGCCACCCAGGGATCCCACATAGTGAGCTTTAAAAGAATATTAAAAGCCATGTTTTTGGGGGACGCCTGGGTGGTTCAGTGGTTGAGTGTCTGCCTTCGGCTCAGGTCATGATCCCGGGTCTCAGGATCGAGTTCTGCTTCAGGTTCACGGTAGGGAGCCTGCTTCTCCCTCTGCCCATGCCTCTGCCTCTCTCTCTGGGTCTCTCAGGAATAAATAAACAATAAAATCTTTTAAAAAGGCACGGCTCTTTGTCCAAACGCACCTTAATTTATAAAAAGGGAGGGGGGGGTCATCTCAGTGCTAAAGTAAGTAAAGTAAGGTAATCTATTTGTGACATGTGTCACATTTTCTGGTGTCTGGAGTTGATATGGCTGGTCAAATGGAAGTACAAAAACATAGTCAGCAAATACGTATTGAGCACTTACTGAATACCCAGGCACTGAGGGAACACAACATGGATAGGATACAGCCCCCACCCTTGAGGAGTCTGGTGAGGGACCCGAGCTCTTAACAGAAAGATCACAGCCTAGGCACCACTGTCAACTGGGCAGAAGTAGCTCCTGACTGCAGGCAAAAAATATTTGAGAGGCTATAAACCATCTCTCGTGTGTTTCGAGCTTCAGAGTGTGGTAATGTCAGAAATTACAAAACAGCTAAGGGCATTAACCAGGATCACAGAGTTATTAGATATCGTGGAAATGTTCAAAACAATACAAACACCTGTCTCCTACAAGGCCACTTAGTCATTCAACAGACATTTGCAGTGTGCCTACTTCCAAACTAGATGCTAGGGAAAGAGGGAGGAGTCAGCCGCTCTCCCTGTTCTCAAGGATGCTAATTCATAACATTTTGGGGGAAGGGGGAATTTTTAGTTATAGAAAGCCTTTCACATACAGGATTTAATTTGATCCTCCCAATGAACAGAAAACAGAGACTCAAGGGGTGCCTGAGTAGCTCAGTCATTCAAAAAGCCTCTGCCTTAAGCTCATGTCATGATTCCGGAGTCCAGGCATCGAGCCCAGCATCAGGCTCCCTGCTCAGTGGAGAGTCTGCTTTTCCCTCTCCCTCTGTCCCTCCCCCCACCCCCATCTGGTTCTCTCTCTCAAATAAATAAATAAATAAAATCTTTTTTGAAGAGAAAAAAGACAAAGAGAAAACAGAGGCTCAAATACTGGAATTGGGCTTATGTCTAGAGCAAAATAAGTGAAGTAAGACAGGCTCATGACCAGTGCTTCGCTCTCCCTCTCAAGGCCTTTCACTAAGCCCACAACAACCTAATGTAATTTCGATTTCCCTGGTGGTGGTGGAAACCCTTCAAACTCATCTCAACTTATCAAGATCCACAGGCCACCATAGGCCACTTGTTTCCAAATCCCCACAGTCTTTTTTAAGACAGGCTTTAACTCTTCCAGGGAGAATGCCAACTTTTAACTTCCAGGTCATCTTAAGCCTAGGAATGGCCAGGCTAGCTCTTGCAAGTTCCAAAGAAGAGGGTCCTGTTACTTTCAAGAGACAGTGAAGGAAAGGAAATAAAATGAATTCAGGAGCACCTGGGTGGCTCAGTGGTTGAGCGTCTGCCTTTGGCTTGGGTCGTGATCCCGGGGTCCTACATCAGGCTCCCAGCTTCTCTCCATCAGGCAGCCTGCTTCTCTCTCTGTCTATGTCTCTGCCTCTCTCTCTCTCTCTCTGTGTGTGTGTGTGTGTGTCTCTCATGAATAAATGAATAAATTTAAAAAATGAATTCAAGAAGGGTTAATACATATTTGGCAGTCTCTGCCTCAACTATCTCCTCCCAAGCTGGGCCACTTGGAGGAACCAAGAGTTGCAAAAGTGAACAAAGCACAGCAGAAACATAGCAGAGGGAGTTAGAGAGGGCTGTTAAGAGGAAGGACTGTCCTAGTGGGAGTCTTGAGAGATGAATAGGAGTTTTCTGGAAGATAAGAGAGAAAAAGGCTATGGAAGCCTCCATGGCCCCTGTACTCTGTGCTTTTCACATAGGACCCAGCAGCCTGAAGTGGGGTTGTCTCCTTCCACACTGTCTTCCTAACAAAATGTTAAGACTCAAGAAAAAAAGGTAAGTCTCATCAATTCAGTATTAACACCTGGCACTGGGCCTGGCAGTCTTCGTCCAATGAGCTGGGGAGGAATTAGCCCTTGAAGCAAGCTCTAAATCACCAGATTAGAGATTAAATTGCTTTTCTTTATTAAAGAACATGAAAAGTAAAGGGGAAAATATTTCAGCTATGCCCAAACTCACCATTTAAAAGCACATTTAAATGAAATACAACAGTTTTTAAAACAGTTTTTAAACTGAAGTATGACGTGATGTCCACATTTTCCCATCTAGAACCCAGAAGCAATGAGCCCTCCTGACAAACAATTATCCCTTGTTGTTCATCACAGAGAGTAGACATTTTGCCTCGAGCCACAGACAGGAGCAGCACAGCCCCCTCCAAGAGCAGACAGCAGCCTGTGCATCTGGAGGGTAGACGTTTTGTCACCACAGAGAGAAGCTCTGCCAGGAGGGATGCAGCATGGGTGGAGCTGGCAGCAGATGGGGTGAGTTAGAGAAGATGGGGGTTAGGAGGGGGATTCTATAAATTCCTCAAGAACAAGGTCTAGCTCTTACATGTATCTGTATGCCTGGTGCCCAGAAACCCAGCCCTGGGAGCTAAAGGACTGCCTGTACTGTTGTGCAAGTTGTATGGGCTATGAGGGCACTGCCAAAGGGGTCTCAAGTTAGGGACCAAACCCGGCCAAGCCCAATGCCCTGAGTGCATGTGGAGGAAGGGCACCTTTATGTAATTACTATGCCCAGGGAGGGTGACTTAAAACCATTCCACCCAGAGGATGTTCTAGTTTCAACAGTTATAACCAGAACAAATGACTTTCTCTAAGCGCTGTGCTCAGAGAATATGCCTTTGCTCCTAAAAAGTGGAGGAAGCTCCTTTAGGTTCCACCAAAGCCGGTGGATTTTTCTCAATGGTCTATCCAGGGAGCCCTCCCACCCCTTTTTGTCATCCCTTGACGTGGAGAGGACACCGATTTGCCATACATGCTACCAGCTCCCACTGGCATCTAAACAGGAGTTCAGTATATGTTTGCTGGGGTGGAAAGAGTCCTCACCTTCACTGTGTCTTCCCCCTCCCTCACCACCTCCTCCCCCACGTGCATCAGATAGTTTGGAAAAAACAGGCACCAAATGTAAAACCGCTGTGTGAGTCAATAACGTTTCTTTCCTGAATCTACCATTTTCATTAACTCGGAATTATGGGAGAAAAGATTTCACTGTGCTATTTCACAACAGGGAGTAAAGTTATGTAACTTGTATTCCAAGAGGTAATACAGGCTAGAAATTAGAATACAGTGATGCTTAGCTATCCAAAATCCTCAAGATAGGAGTCTCTCTTAATAGCAAAGCTTCCTGGGAGATAGAGCTTCCTCACTTTTTAGTACTGAATTGTTTCTTCAATTTGCACCATTTTGAGTGGAACTCTTCCTGAAAACACACTTCTCAGCCTTCTTACACGGATTCCTCTGAAGAGGCTGTTGCCTCTTCTTTTTTTTTTTTAAGATTTTTTGTATTTATTTGAGAGAGTTAGAGAGAGCGCACGCACAAGTGGAAAGGGCAGGGGGGAGAGAGAGAATCTCAAGCAGACTCCACATTAAGCATGGAGTCTGATGAGGGGCTCGATTCAAGGACCCTCAGATCATGACCTGAGCTGAAACCAGAGTCGGACACTTAATGGACTGCATCACCCAGGCACCCCACTGCTGCCTTGTTTGTCATCCCTCTGCCTCAGTTACTGCTTGGGAGGCAAACTAGAGGGGTTGCCTTTAGCATCCTCCCCCTCTGATCACGGCAGGGAGGGTGATACTAAAAGTGCCCCCGTGATTCGCCCCTCTCCCTTATCCCTCTTTTCCCAGCCATTTCCCAGGGGCTGCCATTTCCCAGCTTAAGTGGTCGCCCCAGAACCCCAAAATAGCCACAGGGGGGTTTCTGCACTGGGAGTCACTGCAGCCACCAACCCTGGAGATGCCTTTGGACCAGTCCTCTTCTTTCCTCTGGGCAGTTGTTAGCCTAGATGCACTTTCTAAAACTCTGTTTCCACTTGGGATCATGAAGGGGAAAAAACATGAAGATAAATACTTTTTCTTGTAAATTGTATTTGTTGAAGTAGATATGGGTTTAAAAAATGCTAAGCGCATCTGTACAGTTGTTCTCACCATTGTGCCCTATTATTAATCAATAATCTACCTGCATGAGATCGTGTGCCACATTAGGGAATGTGGAAGAGCATGGAATCAGATCTAGGCATTGATTCAGAGGCAACCATTTCAACTCCTATTTGTGATTTCTGGCATAGCCTAATTTGGAATACTAAATATAAAAAGTGGAAGCTTCTTTCCTCCTCCCTGCACTCCAACAACCCTGTGTATAGGAGACTCTTTATATTCTCTTGCAAAGAGAAGTAAGTTCAGGTTGACCTGACGTAGGGATCCAACCCAGTAACATCATGTGTGATATTAAGTGGCTACAACATAAAACAACAAAAGTACCATTTTCATCTAAAATGTTAGTGGGTTTTGATGACATGTTGATAACCCAAAAATGTACAATAAAACATGATTTACTTTACCCTAATATATATTCTTCTATTAATAAAATAAAATGGCTTCATTTTTCTAATTTCTTTTGTTCTCTTATAAAGGTAAAAAATATATAAGGCATTTTTACTGCTTACCACTAATTCATCCGTGAGACCAGTTTCTGGCACTTAACCTAAACCTGCGTTATAGTTCATGCTCATTATCCATCAATATATTGTAATTTTCAAGGACTATGTGGTCAAACAAATTTGCTCTCCCGGTCTCTTCCAGTTTTAGCCATCTATACCGTAACAGTGTTTCTCAACCCCTGGCTGCTGCACGTTAGAACCACCTAGGGATTTTTTTTAAAGACTTTATGTATTTATTTGAGAGAGGCAGAGACAGAGACAGAGCAGGAGCTGGGGAGAGCGGCAGATGGAGAGGGAGAAGCAGAGTCCCCACCAAGTAGGGAGTGGGACACAGGGCTTGATCCCAGGACCCCAGGATCTTGACCTGAGCCAAAGGCAGATGCTCAACTGACTGAGCCACTCAGGCACCGCACACCTTGGGACCTTTTAAATGTCCTAGTTCCTGGGCCTCATCACCCAGAAATTTTGGCTTTATTGGTATGGGTTGGAGCCACGCATTAGTGCTTTGTTTAAGCTCCCCAAGTCATTTGGATTTGCTGCCAGGGTCTATATTTTTGTCTGTAATTAAAAAATGAGAAAAATGCAATCAGCCAAGCAGTATGAAGGATTCTATCCAGGGAGGTGACTGAAGTTCCTGGTGGTTTGGGCATGTTGTAGACACTGCCGAGGTGTATCCATGAACTTGAGGCTGCCTGGTCATGAAATCAGGGCTTACTCACTCCATATCCATGCTGGTAAGAGATAGGCCTGTGGGACCTTCAAGCAAACTGCCATATACATCACTGAAACAACCTTGGGACCCATAAGTTTCTTGTAAGAAGGTGTTTCCTCACCCAGAAAGCAAGCTGGTTCTGTCAAACCAACGAGTGAACCCAGGGGCCATGCAGACATCCCAAGGGAAGAGGTGAACAGAGCTGGCAGGACACTTGGATAAAAGCTCTGCCCAAGGCAAGGGATGCTACCTGGCCGTGGGGCCTGCATCCGTCCTCTGCCATCTTCTTTAGAACCCCTCCTTAGCATCCCAGTCTGGCGGGTCCTGTGATCAGCTAGCACCATCTATTCTCTGTGACAATAAACATTTCGTAGCTGCCGGGACCCTCAGTGGTGCCTCAGCTTCAGTTCCAAAGATTGTTTTCATTCCTTGGTTGGCAAGGCAGTGAACAGATGTCAGTGGGGAAGAATGATCGTGGTGTGTGCACCAGGCAATTTACTTCCATTATTTTGAATCCTCACGACAACTCTCTGAACTGGGTAGCATTAACCTCCTTTTACAGACAAGGGAGTGTGGCTCAGAGACATCAGTCAGCTAGTAAGTGCTAGGCAAGTGGGACCTACACCCCACAGCTGCTGCTTCCAAATCCCAAGATCCTCTTCACTCATTGGGTTTTTTTTTTCTTACTTATTAAAAGTAATACATGTTCATTTAGGAAATTTGGAAAAAATGAAGAAAGGTATGAGAAAAATAACACCCACTCCCATAATTTCATAAAGATAACCACTGTTACTCTTGCTATCATTGTTATCACCCTGAGATAAGCATTGTTAACATTAGGGCACATGCCCCTCCAGTGACTTTTCCATATATGTGTGGTTTATTTTGGATAATACTGGATATACGATTTTATACCCAGCCTTTCTTTCCACTTAGCATTATTTTTTAAGATATTTATTTATTATTTATTTATTTATTTATTTGAAAGAGAGAGAGAGAGAGAGAGAGAGAGAGTGAGCACGGTCAGGGAGGAGGAACAGAGGGAGAGGGAGAAGCAGACTCCCCACTGAGCAGGGAGCCTGACTCCACTTAGCATTATTCTGTGCATTTCCATGTATCACTATACATTTGTTTTTGTTTTTTTAAGATTTATTTATTTGAGAGAGAGAGTGCGTGCGAGTGTGTGTGTGTGTGTGGGGGGGGGACAAAGGGGAGAGGGAGAGAAAAAAATCATTAACAGATTCTCCACTGAGTGTGGAGCCTGACTCAAGGCTCCATCCCAGGACCACAAGATCATGACCCCAGCCTAAACCAAGAGTCCAATGCTTAAATGACTGCACCACCCAGCCGCCCCATCACTACACATTTCTTTTAAGCCTGATTTTTCTTAGCTGTCAGACAGACCTGTCCAAATTTATTACTATGTCCCTATTGTTGAATGTTTACATTATTTTTTCCCCAAATAACCAACAGATGCAGTGAGCATCCTCAAACATTGTTCCCAGAATATCTGATAGGAGAAGGTCCCGGAAGTGGAATTACCGGATCAAAAGGGGTAAGAGTACATAATGCCAGTGAGGGAATCGCTGACAACTGTGATACATGGCCTCCTCTGAGAACAGAGAGAGTCAAGCCAAGGCCTGTTGGTAAGAGAGATCTCACTACTCCCCTCGGGGCCTGCTAGTTGGGGAGGATTCATATGAGTTTGGCTATTTTGAAGATCCTTGGAATCTGACTATAAATGCCAGGCAGTTGATTACACTGTTCTTAGAAGCAAATTTCAGTCAAAATAAAACCAGGTGAATCATTTTTTCAGCTCATTTCCTCTTTAAGCCTATTTTCCAAAGAAAAAAGTATTCTGATTTTCCCCTAGATGAATCACAGGCGATTCTTAAGAATCTATGCTATTTGGAAAGAAAAAATAAAAGATACCGTCAAACCTCCAGGGTCCCCACCCACGAAAAAGAAGAGGCCAGGTAGACTCTGGCTTTCTCTCCCTCTTTTTTCCTCACTGTGGCTTGGAACCCCTCCTGACCTGACCTTCTTGAGGGGACCCAGGATCTGGCTCTGCGAAGCAGGTCTCATCTGCCCCAGGGACAGTGAGAACTTGAATGCAGATCAAGAAAATCTGCAGTTACAACTTCACTTTAACCTTCCCAAGACTCTCTAGTATCCGGCTCCTTGGCCAACACACAGGATGTGAGGGCTTCCCCCACCCCACCTCCCGCCTGGATGCTCATTCTGAGTCCCGAGGCCCCTTGCACACTATCCCCCTGAATCACTTGAGTTAGCTCCTCCCCCTCACTGGCCCTCTCACATACCCTGGGCCTTGCACTGGCTACTACCTGTGTCAGGAATTCCCTCCTCCTTTTTCAACTGGCCGGCTCCAGATCACGCTTCAGAACTCAGACATCACATCCACCTGGAGGCTTTTATAAGCTGAGCCAGGTGCACCTCCTCTGCATTCTCTAGACCCCCAGGCTTGCCTCCACAGCAGTTCCATGATTCGATGTTCTCCACGTCGGGCTCTAGGGCTGCATTCCAGTTAGGCTGTATGTCCTCAGAAACCAGCACGGGGGCCAGGCTCAGAATCAGGTGCTCAATAAATATGTGATGGCTCAGGGGCATCTGGGTGGCCGAGTCCATTAAGCCTCTGCCTTGGGCTCAGATCATGATCCCGGGGTCCTGAGATCCAGCCTCCCATGCTCAGCGGGGAGTCTGCTTCTGCCTCTCCCTCTGCCCCTCCTCTCTGCTCGTGTGCACTCTCTCTCTCAAAAATAAATAAAATCTTAAAACATAAATAAGTATGTGATGGCTAGAAAAAAAGTGATGGATTGAACTGAATAGGCATTTATTAAGTGCCTATTGGATGCCGAGTACTATTTTAGGGGCTGAAGAAACAGCAATAAGAACAGATGAAGATCTCGGAGCCCCAGGATGATGTAGTCGGTTGAACACCTGACTCTTGGTTTCGATTCAGGTCCTGGTCTTGGGGTCTCAGGGCCTCAGGGTCGTGGGAGCGAACCCCACTTGTCGGGCTCTGAGCTCAGCAAGGAGCCTGCTAAAGTTCCTCTTACCCTCTCTCTCTGTCCCTCCCTGTGCTTGCTCTCTCTAAAATAAACACATAAATCTTAAAAAAAAAAAAAGATGAAGCTGGGGCACCTGGGTGGCTCAGTTGGTTAAGTGTCTGCCTTTGGCTCAGGTCATGATCTTGGAGTTCCAGGACTGAGCCGCATTGGGTTCCCTGCTTAGCAGGGAGTCCGCTTCTTCCTTTGCCCCTCACCCCACTCGTGCTTTCTCTCTCTTACTCTCTCGCTCTCTCAAATAAATAAATAAAATCTTAAAAAAAAAAAACAGATGAAGATCTCTGCCCTTGAGGGGCTCACTTTCTATTGAGGAGCTTACACTTTAGAAAAAGAGAGAGGGAGAGGAACAGAGGGCTGCTTGATTGCTCAAACCTCCCAAGTTAAAAGACTGATGCCTAGTGGTCTTGACGCATGTTCAGATTCCCCTGCCTCACACACAGAGCATCCTGCTGTAAGCCTACTCATGCAAACACTCAGTTAACACACCTCCTGTTTGTGGCATTATGAATGTAGCATGGTCCATTAAGATATTACGACCCAAGGCACTCCAACTTGAAAACTTCAGTGAGAGCTTATCTGAGTGAAATCACGGAAATCTGTGGAGAGCAGAGCTGGCAGCTTGAGCCATCAACTTGAGGCCAGTGGTTTCCAACTGGGAGAAGAAGTCTCAAGAAGGCCGTGGAGTTGTCACAAGTCTGTGAGTCTCCAGATCCACCAAGCGTTGTCCACCTACTGAATAAGCACTACTCTGCCTATGTGTAAAGACAGGCCATCAGTTTTAAATCGACAAATTTATGTAAAAGCATTGCTGAATTCACAGTAGCAGCCTGTCACTGTTTGGTTTTTTATTTTTGTTGTTACCATAAAAAGTCCAAATTCCATGCTTGGGGTCCAAGCCAGACTGAATGGAAAATCCTCTGGGGTGTGAACTAGGGTCCTGGTTCTGGCTATCAGCTCTCTCCCACCTGTAGAAAGAGAGGACCTGATGTCCCGGCACCACATGCTGGTGTGGTAGAAAATGAGATGGCACCCACCCTGCAGTGGGAGCTCTTTTTATGAGACAGAGAGAGAGAGAGAGAAAGAGAGGGTGGGGGAGGAGGGACAGAGGGAGAGAGAGAGAATCTGAAGCAGACTCCACACTGAGCCTGGAACCCGACCCGGGGCTCAATCTCACAACCCTGAGATCATGACCTGAGGTGAAATCAAGAGTCAGACGTTTCACAGACTGAGTCACCCAGGCGCCCCCAGTGGGAGCTCTTTGAAGGGAGAGACTTCGTCTTATTTACCTCTGAGTCTTTAGCACCCAGCACAAGGGTGAGAGGGGAAAGGTGATGAGACCCCAAGTTGTGTCCTCTTTGCAAGAGGCTAGAAGGTAATAATCTGAGGATAAGGTGATTTGAGGCCCCCAGAAAGGGTTATAGAGAGCAGCAAAGCTGGTAAGCCTGTTAGGCTTCTTAAGCTTTGAGGAATAGTAAATCCATATCTTGGAAACGCGTATGCCAAATACATTTTTGGTAATACTTTTACTTTCTCATTCCTTGGCTTTTAATAAAAGTGCCTTTTGAAATGCCATCCAGTCTCTGCTATAATAACAGAAAATAGTCATGATGTGGGTGTGTGACAAGGAGTGTCCACAATTGGATCAAAAGCTGTAAGGGAAAATAGCAAGTATAAAGATGACAGAAGGATTTTGAGGGAAAGACCCCACTGAAAGTGACCTTCAGAAGACAGAGTCAGGGTCACTGACCTGGCCACCCCCTTTCCACCTGAAGATTCTTTTTCTAAGCTATTTCCCACTCAGAGCTTAAAGGAGACTATGTTTTAACAAGGGAGTCTGTTGCCTCACATCCATTTTCTACATGATGCAAGGTTGACCTTCCTTCCTTCTCTCCACCTCCAACTCACCCACCAAGTCCCAACCGCAGAAAACCATAGGGAGGCTATTCTTTAGAGCATCCCTCAGTTTGCAAAGGTAGCAGGAGTCATTCATTATCCTGGACAGGTACCAGCTGGAGAAAATGCCAGGGCAGTGACTCTTGGTGAACAGGCTCCCCTGCGGGGAGCCTGATGCGGGACTCGATCCCAGGACCCTGGGATCACCACCGGAGCCAAAGGCACTGAGCCACCCAGGTGCCCCAATGCTTCCTGGCATTTATCTGCTGTGTGACCTAACAGGTGCCACATTCCTCAAAGGGCAGATTAAGTATAGGCTTAGGCCACCAACAATAGGAGTACAAAAGAGAGAATGAAAAGATCTAGAAACCATTTTAATTTCAACATACATGTGGCTCTTACTAACTTCAAAAAATAACATTTAATCTTTTTTTTTTAAAGCAGGCTCCATGCCCAACGTGGGGCTCGACATGGGGCTTGACAAGGGGCTCAAACTCACAACCACGAGATCAAGACCTGAGCTGAGATCAACAGTTGGGCACTCAACCGACGGAGACACCCAGGCACCCCCCAAAATAACATCTTATTTGAAGGTTTAGTATCGCTTTCATTTGGAATTACATATGGGGAAATGCTACAATCTTTTCAGCACTTCGGGCTACTAACGGTCTTGATCCAGCTGGGTACCTGTGGACAAGTCCCTTCCTTTTTCTGGGCCTCAGCACTCAAGGGTTAGGACACGCATAAGGTTAGTGGCAGAGATTTTGGTGCCACATGGTTTAAACCAACTCTGCCCAAACCAAAGAAGTGCAGGGACAGATGATGCAAATTCACCACTCTCCCACCGAAGCCTCATCAACTTCATAAAGGTCAAAGTTGAGACCAAGAGCCATAACTTGAATCTTCTCCTATTACCCTACTATTCCGTCATGCTGACGCTTTTATCACCTTGGCTGCTCATGTGTCTAAAAAAGGAGAAGATTGAATTTCTTGTCTCTTAAAGTGGAGGAAATCCTAGTGGACATTTTGGTGTCTAAATTTCCAGGAAAGATGTTTTCAACACATGGAAATACCACGAAGCTGACCAGGAATTTCACGGGCTTTAAAAGAAGATGGGCTTGCCTGCCCACCGCACTCTGTCAAGCCACTGTCCCAAGGGTCCCTGGGGATGACAGGTAGGACAGAGGCAAAGTGAGTTCTGGCAAAGTGCCTGTTCCAAGTCCCCAAAACTCCCCCTGCTCCATCCAATTCAAGCAGGCCATAGCCCCACCTCAGTAGCAATGACCGTCAGGTTCAAGGTCCATGACACCTCATCGAATGGTAATCTAGCTGCAGCCTAAATGTGCAGCTTTCAATTTTTTTCATCTCCATCTAGATTTACAGCAGTCTCCCCTCACGCTGGAATTATGATTTATTTCTTTTTCTTTTTTTAAGATTTTATTTATTTATTCATGAGAGACGCACAGAGAGAGGCAGGCAGAGACACAGGCAGAGGGAGAAGCAGGCTCCATGCAGGGAGCCTGATGTGGGACTCGATCCCAGGACCGTAGGATCACGCTCTGAGCTGAAGGCAGATGCTCAACCGCTGAGCCACCCAGGCGTCCCTGGAATTATGATTTAAACATAAATAAACCAGCTGTCCTTTCTGATTTGGAGCCAGAGTTGCCACAAAGCTGGAAAATGAAGAGGCAGGAATTTTACATAAAGATGAAGAGGGAGTTTCCACCATCTACCCAACTGGCTATATTCAAGCCCCAAAAAAAAAAAATTGCAAGAAGGAACAGAGCATCTTTTCCATAGCAAGTTCATAGGCTAGTGTGACATGATAGCTCCCCAGTGTTATTGAACATACCTAGATTTATCTAGTGCTTCGGTGACTTCCTTGCTCACTCAGGAGATATTATACCCCTAGGCCAATAGCCTGACTGCTTTTGCAATTATCATCTAAGCACCTACAAACATTAAATAGATCCCTGAGGGAGGAATTGGAAAGCTTGGATTGACTCAGCATATGGCAGCAGTCATGGAGCTATTTCCCTCTGGCTTTGACCATGCCATTCTTGAGATGAAGAGCACATAGTACAAGAACACAAAGGGAATTGAACAGGTCACATTCAAAGCCAGATGTGAGGAAAGACTCCAGTTATAAGCAGGGCCATGCCAAGGGTATGACAACGCCGCAGATCCTTAACCAGAGGAGCCTGGTACTATCCTTTAGCACACCCTCTCCTTCCAACCTCCATCCCCTACCTCATGCCGGTTACAAGAGCTTCTAGGGCAGTCTCCAAGGGGTTCAAGTTACCAAAGAACAGCCTTCAATGGAGGAGGAGGTGTTGCTAGGCAACCAGCCCAGCCCAGTCCCACCCTTGTAACCTTGAAGAAGGTGGGGCTGTGACCCCTGGCTGCTTAGAGGAGCACCACGGACTCCTTTGGCATCAACTTTCTCCTCCCCCCCCTCTATCTCCTCCCAGCCCCCCTCCCTCAACCACCTACCCCCACCCCCCACCCTCGAAGAAGCGGGCTGTCTGGTCTCTGCGAGCCTGAAGGCTACAGGCCAGTCTGACTTGCCATCGCTCCTGTAGGTGGCAGCCAAGCTGTCCCTGCAGGGAGTCCATAAGCTGCTGGTCTGTCAGGTGTCATTCACTCTGGTTACTTGGCTTCCAAACCTTCCTCCCTCCTTCCCAGGTCTTTCCTGCCCCCATGGTCAAAGAAATTGCTAAAGGAAGCATTTGGGGGAAATCCGGCCAGATGGAGGATATGTAGGGTAAAATGCTGAGTGGGAGTGCTGAATCGCCAGCAACGTGGTCAGTAAAGGAGTAGGAGTGCTAGGAGAAAAGGCGCCGGGAAGAAAAAAAGGACAAGACCTGACAAATAGTTTAGGAGAAGGAGAAGGAGAAGGAGAAGGAGAAGGAGAAGGAGAAGGAGAAGGAGAAGAAGAAGAAGATAGAAGAAGAAGAAGAAGAAGAAGAAGAAGAAGAAGAAGAAGAAGAAGAAGAAAAGAAAGAAAGAAAGAAAGAAAAGAAAGAAAGAAAGAAAAGAAAGAAAGAAAGAAAGAAAGAAAGAAAGAAAGAAAGAAAGAAGAAAGAAAGAAAGAAAAAGTTATATAGGGGGTGTATATTTATTTGGGGTCAAAATACAATATGCAGCCTGCTGACCACCTTGTTGAAGCTTATACCTGAGCAACAAGGGGTTGGCCAGATGGCACACTGATTATGCTCCCCAACTCTCCTTGCATTTGGCACTTATGCTCAGATCTTTGTTGAGAAGGCCTAATTTAAGGGATACACAACCATAGCATCCAAAGAGAAAAGCGTGCAGTAAGGTACACTGCACCACTGCATAAGGTAGCTGCATTCCATTTACAGAGCAGATCCCTTGGTGCATCTGAGCCAAGAAACACGTGTGTTCTCAGAGGCCAGTGGACACACCAAAGAGGAGAGATGGCCACTCTCACAGTTCTTGCAAACTTCAAAGAAATCAAACCTGTGCAATTTATCCTCAGGATTGCTCCCTTCCTTGAAAAGATAGCCATTGCTCAAAGCCATCTCTTTCTAAGCCAGCAGATTACTGGAGAGGGTTGGGTCCCAAGATGACTTGGTGAAGCCATGCTCATGTGGAGAGGGCTCTCCGACTCAGTAGACAGAAAGGTCCAAGTTGGAAAAGCAGAGCCTCCTCTCTGTCCTTAACCTACCCTGCTGAACTCAGTAGGTGCCTGTCTGTAAGTGAGCTGAGTGGGGATTTTGCAAACTACTCTCCCCCAGCTGACTTATCAAATTTCTCCTAGGCTAATCCTGGTAGTTGGTGGGACCCCAGCAAAAAATAAATAAATAAAAATAAAAATAAAAAATCAACAGTGACCTTCCTACCCTCTTTGTCAACTGAGAACTAACCGGACCTAGGGCCCCAGCTTTCCTGGTCCCCTGCCATGCAGAGGTTTCTGGTCCCATGGCAACATTCCACCTGGCAGTCATCTATATCTTCCAGCTTCCTGTTCACACATGACTCAGTTCATTTTTCTCCACTAGTGACCTCCACCATCTATCTCAGTAGTCCTAGACCTTTCCAAAGAGGGGTCCCAGGGCCTCTGACTCCTGCTCTACTGGAAAGGGTGGGGGCAAGGTGGCGCCTACACAGGAGAGGAGCTGGCCCAGGCAATCCTTCCCCAAGGCAGCTGGAGTCTTGCACTCAAAAAGTCAGCCAGTAGCCATCTTCTGCCTCCATCTGAAACTTTCTGGTCACACTGCTCCTTCTCTTCTCTTCTCTCTCTGCTCTCTCTTCTCTCTCTCTCTCTCTCTCTCTCTCTCTCTCTTTCCCCCTCTCCCCTTTCTGGTGGTGCCAACTGGCCTCGGTACCACCGAGGCAGGGGCCGGCTGTGGTCAGCATTTCCAGCACATTCAGTCCTCGTGCTTTCAGCAAAAGTTTCGCACTCTAAGAGATCGGTGCATTTCCACAGACTGAGGATTTCCCATTCAAAGTGCTGGAGTCCAAAGTAGTAAAGGGTCAAAGGCCCGCACGGCCCTGCTACCCTCTCCCGGGTTCTGCGTCTTCAGCCAGAGGCACCACCCACTGGGTTTCTCAGGCATGGCTAATTCCTAAACGGATCGTGAAACTGATGACAGTCACCTTAAGCGGCTCTCTCAAGCCAATCTGTGCAGCCAGACCCCAGGGCTAGGCGTCAGCGGAGCCGGAGGCAGTGTCTACTTATCCCGACACCCCTCCGGCCACTCCAGGCGCAGCCACCCAGAAATCGCGGGGAGAAGCGGCGGGAGGGCGCTCCGACACTCTGCGAGCTGTGAACACGCTGCGGCGCGAAGTTGCACAGGTTTAAATCCAGTAGGCACCGCCGCTAAGCTCCCGCGGCCGCGTAGGTGGCCAACCGCTCCGCGCGCTTTCCGAAGCGGCCAGGCTCCGAGACTGGAGCAAAGACGCCAGCGGCGCAGCCATTTGGTTCCCGACGCCGCGGAGACCGGGACGCCTCCGGCCTGGGGATGGCACCGGAGCCGACCCGGACCCAGTGGCTCCCAGGAACCCCGCGGGTCCCCCCGCCTTCCTCCCCCATATCCCCAGAAGGCGGCCGCAGCACCCCAGGGCCGGGGAGCCCCAAGGGCACTGGGCCACTCAGGACGTCGCGGCCGGTCCAGGAGCAGGAAGTTCCAGAGGGAGAGCGGCGGGTGGGGAGTCAGGGAAACGGGATCCCCCTCACTCCCGGAGGGGCAGGGAGGGAAGGGAGGAGGAGGGGCAGGGAGGGCCGGGGAGGAGGTGGGCGCAGAGCCGGGAGCCCACTGGCGCCCCCAGAGGCGGGGTAGACCCGGGGCCGCGAGCCGCCCTGGGCGCGGTTTACCTAGCTCTTCCTCATCGTCCTCCAGGCCGAGGAGGTGGCAGGGAAGGCGGCGGCGGAGGCGCACAGTGCGCTGGAACAGGTTGTCGGTGCGGCGCCCCAGGGCCAGCAGGTGCCCCTCGAGGTCCTCGAGCAGAGCCAGCGAGTGGCCGCAGAGGTCGGCGAGCTGCCGGAGCAGGCTGAGCGCGGCCAGGTGGCTCACGTCGCGGAGCTCGGTGAGCGGCTGCGGCGGGTTGCGCGGGCACAGGCGCTGGGGCACCACCGTGCGCCTGTAGAACGGCATTCCGGGCGCGGGCGCGGGGAACCAGCCTGGCGGCGCGGCCGGCTCACCCGGAGCAGCGCCCCTGGCCCAAGCGCCGCTGAGCGGTGGCCCCAGCTCCGGGTGCAGGAAGCCCCGGGCGCGGGCCCGCGAGCGGGCTGGCGCCGAAGACGACAGGCGGGTGGGCGGGTTGACGGGTTCCCAGGCTGGAGCGCCGCTCCCCCCGGGGCTGAACACTCGCCGGA
>NW_023331292.1:25000-65000 GCF_011100685.1 Canis lupus familiaris
CGTGAGGGCAGGAACTATGTCTGTCTTGTTCACTTCTCTATGCCCAGTGCCAAGCCCAGTGACTGGCATACAGTGACTGGCATACAGAAAATGCATGTGGATGAATGAATAAGTACAGCTGGATTATGGGAAGAACCCAATCTGAAGAGGTTTACTAAAGGATTTCACCTGGCCCAAGGGCCAGTAGAGAGTCATCGTGAATTCTAGAGCAGAACACTGCCCAATGTGGGGAAGGAGATGCTCGAGAACGTCTCATCTGGAGGCAGTGAGAAGAGGCACATGTGGAGGGCAAGACTGCTGTGTCCCACCTCCACCAATATCCCCTGGGCCAAGTAGCCAGAAAGTGTTCCCTGAGGTCAGTGTTTGCTTTGGTTTGCCTATAATCCTTGGCACTGCACATTCAGGAGAGAGAGGGGAGGGGCAAAGGAGCAAAAGGAGAGGACCCTAACAACCAAGCCAGACCTGAAAATGCTGGATGCTTCCTGCCCACCCACCAACTCCCAGACTTCAGACCTCTGGCTGTTCATCTGTCACTGTACTCAGAGTTCCAAGGTAAGCCTAAGCTGAGCCCACCTGTGGAACTGGGCATGGGTTTGGCCTGGAAGCAGTGATTGGAAAAAGAGTGGCTAGAGAGGTAGGAGGGGAAATGGGAGAGCAGACCACGCACAACCAGCAAGGCCCCTACTTTCCTTCCCACCCTCTGTGCTGCCTAACTAGCTGCTGCTAAGAACCTCGAATTTCAACAAAAATTGGATTTGGAGGCATAAGTAAGTAACATAGGATATGCCATTTCTCTTCCTCCAAGTTGGCAATCTCCACAGCTGCAAAGTGAAAACTCATGAGCAAACGTGCAACCCATCCAGTTTCCCAGTACAGCCCTCAGCCTTATTTTAGGATGAGAACCAAGAAAGGTGCCCCCCTGTTGCTACTTCTCAAATTTACCCAAATAGTAGCATCTTGGAAGATAAGCAGCAATGCCACGGTTTTTTTTCCTTGACATCCCTCTGTAGTCAAGCAATTGTTTGTTTGTTTGTTTGTTTTCCAAGCAATTGTTTTATCTAAGTTGTAAGAAAATACATTCCACCCTCAATACCCTCTTGCCATGAGACTCAATGCAGGCGCTTTCTTTATGAATGAAAAAGTATATATACAGCCATCGTGTCTGTACCGAGAGAAACTAACAAGAATTCGCAAATACTAGATTGACTCTTTTTTTTTTTAATGTCATTTACCCTTTTTTGGAATTTTTTTAAAAAGGTTTTCTTTATTCATGAGAGACACGAGAGAGAGGCAGAGACATAGGCAGAGGGAGAAGCAGGCTCCCTGAGGGGAGCCTGATGTGGGACCCGATCCCAGGACCCTGGGAGCATGACCTGAGCCGACCTGAGCCGAAGGCAGATGCTCAACCACTGAGCCACCCAGGTGCCCCTCCCTTTTTGGTATTTTAATGCTTGGCTCTGCAGTTAAGAACACAAGTAAACTATCTCCTCAGACAGGCCCTAAGAAAGTAGCCCAAAGAAAACAAACTGGTGGCTTTTAGCTTTTCAATCAGGAGAGATCCCAGGATGCAATCAACAATGCAGACAAAACTCATGCTAACCAATGCCTTACTAGGAAAAGATGGGACCCATTGATTGATGCCTTGAGATTTGAGAGGAGAGAGCAGGCTTCTTCTGCCCTTGAGGCAGCCTTCAGAGCGGGAGGGGTATGCCCCAGAGCTGGGCCCCCAGGGGTGGACTGGAAACTTACACAGCCATCAGTCACCTCCTAGGGCAATAGGCATGTAAGCTGAAGACTCCTCAAGGTCCTAAAATAAATTCCTTTCAGCCCAGACTCAATGCTTCACACACATGCAAGGCAAACCCTTCAAGAATTCCATGAGGAAATAAACCTTTATTTCAAAAATAAACTTTGATGTTGTTTGAACTTTGGCCCTGACTCTGAGCCCAGGCTGAATCTGCGTGAAAAGATTTGTAGTGGGATCCCTGGGTGGCACAGCGGTTTGGCGCCTGCCTTTGGCCCAGGGCGTGATCCTGGAGACCCGGGATCGAATCCCACGTCGGGCTCCTGGTGCATGGAGCCTGCTTCTCCCTCTGCCTGTGTCTCTGCCTCTCTCTCTCTCTCTCTCTCTCTCTCTCTGTTACTATCATAAAAAAAAAAAAAAGATTTGTAGTATCTTCAAAGAAACTACAGGAGATTTCACCAGAACACGAACAGCTTCTTTTTCAGGCCCTCATCCTCACGTGCTATATGGATTTCCCGCTCACCACCGGTCTGCCACCCCCTACCCCACTTTCATGCTTTCCCTCATTCCCTCCCTAACTTGTTTGGAAGACACTATAATTAAGAACATTCAAATGTTGCTGCATTCAATAAGTAATTTTTATTCTGACATGCTTGCTTTACTCGGGCAAAATCATATTGGGACACTCCCTGACTATCCTACTCCTGACCTGACAACCACCACCCCTCCCCCTGAAAATTCCTGTCTCCCCTACAAAATCCTAAAGCAGTAAGTAAAAGTCCTTAATCTCTCCAGGATGTGCTATGTCCACCACGTGATGACATCTCTATGTTGGATATCGAGGCTGGATATTGTGGAATAACCACGTCCATCTTTACAATATTAAATTGTTTGCAGCTCAGGGCTTTGGATTAATTAGGGAACCTGAATAAGTAAGGTTTTGGCTTTATCAAGCACACAAATATGGTTATTAGACATGTGGTCCACCTTTCCTCTCTGCTTGGAAGCTATGCGGCACAGCATAGTAGTCACGGTCAAACACAGACTTTGGAGACCCACTGATCTGTGAGTTCAAATCACCAGCTCCCAAGCTGAGTGCCTTGGGCAAGTTACTTAACACGCTCTGTGCCTCAGTTTCCTCATCCATAAAATGGACAAGACCAATAGTCAATTGATGTGCCTGAGTATGGCTGTACTGGTTGTCTACAGGTATCCATCCTATTTGCTCAGGGCCTACGCCATTCTGGCTATTAAATATTTACCTTGTAGGACTGCTCTGAGGATTACATGAGATGATGTACATAAAGTGCTTGGCACAGAGATGATACTCAAGAAATGTTATTAGCAGTATAGTTAGTACTTTCCTGACTATAAAAAGGAAGGCGCGTTTTTTTCTCTCTTCCCCATTCTGAGTTAACAGAGCCTCATGCCCTTGCATCAAAGTTTCTGTAGTTACAAAGAATATATTATAACCAGGAATAGTTGAAATCTTGTCTCTTACCCAATTGCCTTTTAATTTATCAAATGCTTCCTGATATTCAGGTGTCTCAACTTCTTTATCAAGCCTTCCCTCAGCCAATACATGAGTAAGGGACTTATTGGTTAAACTGGATAACAAACTTGTGGCAATAACCAGTGCCAGCCCTCATCTGCTTTTTGTATAGGTCACTCCACTTCCCAATCATCTCAGCTATATCTTACGTAAGTATACATAAACCACATCTTCTTTATCCATTCATCTTTCGTTGGACACCGAGGCTCCAGTAAGAGTCTACTATTACTATCTAGCCCCAGATCATCACTTTGAGCAATCAAAACGGGCATTTGCGTTCTTAGGAAGCCTAGTTTCTTTCTAGAGAAGTCACCCAGAGAAGTCTCCAAACATCCCAGGTGAGTTTCCATATTCCATTAAAAATGGCTATCTTGGGGATGCCCGGGTGGCACAGTCGATTAAGTGGCCGACTCTTGGTTTCGGCTGGGGTCTTGATCTCTGGGTCATGGAATCCAGCCCTGAGTTGGACTCTGTGCTCAGTGAAGAGTCTGCTTGGGACTCCCTCTCCTCTCCTTTTGCCCCTCCCCTGCTTGTACCTGCATGTGCTCTCTCTCTCTCTCTCTCTCTCTCTCTAATAAATCTTAAAAAAAAAGATTCTCTCCTTCTGCCCCCTCTAAAAAATTGCTATCTCATCACTATATTCGATTGCAAGATCATATATTCCAAACAAAGTACAGTCGACCCTTAAACAATGCAGGGCTCAGGAGCTCTTGACCACCCCATGCGGTTGAAAATCTGTGTATAGCTTTTGACTCCCCAAAACTTAACAAATAGCCTACTGTTGACTAGAAGCTTTAACAAGAACATAAACAGTTGATTAATACATATTTTGTATGTTAATGTGTTATATATTGTCTTCTTATAATAAAGTAAGTTAGAGAAGAGAAAATGTTATTAAAGATCATAAGGAAGAGAAAATATATTTTACAGTACTATGCTATATTTATGGAAAAATAATTGTGTCTAAGTAAACCCATGCAGTTCAAACACGTGCTCAAGTTTCAACTGTATATATCACAATCACATAAACCAATTTTATATATCTTATTGCAGGACGCCTGGCTGGCTCAGCGGTTGAGCGTCTGCCTTTGGTTCAGGGCATGATCCTGGAGTGCCGGGATGGAGTGCCGCATCAGGCTCCCTACATGGAGCCTGCTTCTCCCTCTGCCTATGTCTCTGCCCCTCTCTCTCTCTCTCTGTGTCTCTCACGAATAAATAAATGAAATCTTTTAAATACACACACACACACACACACACACACACACACACACATCCTATTAGTTCTGCTTCTCTGAACCGTGACTGCTACAGACCACTACCTCTCACTCTCCAAGGCCTCACCATTACTATTTGTCTTGAAGCCATCACAGATAATCTCAACATGGCTTTAATCTATTTTTGTCAGTCCCCCTAAGACTCCCAGGTCATTCCTCTCTTTGGGTGTAGTCAGACGGCTCTGTATATCGCTTTTAGGACTCCATATCCCTTCTCCCCAACTTCTGAAACCCTTCTGCCATGCTTCATAGAATTAGTGGACAGTTATCAAATTCCCCTCTATCTGCAACTGTGTCTCTGTATATCCCCTTCATCTCCCTTCACTGAAATCGAGCTCTGAGGTCCTTAGTGTCTCTGAAGGCCTCTTAAATGGTGCTGTCTTCTTTCCCACGTCGCTAAGCACCACAAAGCCTGGAAGTGGAAAAGGTGTCCTCCTTGTTGTCACTTCTGGGACATTATCCTCCCTCCTCAAAAACCACCCCCAGTTTTGCATCTCCTGTCCTCATATTATATCATTTGCTATCTGTCCTCAGGGTGATCACTGACCCCTGGATCACTCACACTTTTTCCTTGAAGGTTTTAGCACCTGGTTCACTGTTACTCACTGTTAGAACACTATTCCTGCCATAATTCTTGGTTATTTCAGTATCTGTATAGATGGCCTTTATGATAATCTGGCCTTTTGGTTCCTTGACCTCCTCTCCCCTAAATATCTTCTTGCCCTCCACCCTACTTTATCCACTAACCCACTAACCCACATGGCCATACCACTGACCTTGTAATTACTAAACACACAAAACAAAAAAAAAAAAACTATTCCTCTCTTTTCTCAACTTCAGGCATCCCACTTTTCAACTAACACTTTCTCCTTTCTAACTCATGTTTATCATTCCTCCACCCTAACAATACTTTGGCCCCACTCATTAAACCTACTATTCCCATTTCCCTTCATGTCCTCACTTCCCTCCCTACCCAGCTTAAACTTCATGGTCAATCATTATATTCATTCCTCTACATGTGCTCTCAATGATTTGAGATTTTCTTTTCTAATAAATATTTAATGCTAGGGATCCCTGGGTGGCGCAGCGGTTTAGCGCCTGCCTTTGGCCCAGGGCGCGATCCTGGAGACCCGGGATCGAATCCCACATCGGGCTCCTGGTGCATGGAGCCTGCTTCTCCTTCTGCCTGTGTCTCTGCCTCTCTCTCTCTCTCTCTGTGACTATCATAAATAAATAAAAATTTAAAAAAATTATAAATAAATAAATAAATAAATATTTAATGCTATAAATTTCCTGCTAAGCTCTACTTCTGCTACGTCCCACAAATTTCAATATTTTTTTCATTTTTATTTAATTAAAATATTATTAAATTTGCCTTGAGAACCTCCTTTGACCCCTGTGTTATTTAGAAGTATTCTTTTCAAGTTCCAAAAACTTGGGGGTTTTCCAGGTATCTTTCTGGTAGTAATTTCTAGTTTAATTCCAATATGGTCTGATTTGTATGATTTCTACTATTTTAAATTTGTCAGGTGTTGCATATGACCCGGAATATGGTCTAACTTCAGATTGTTCCACGTGCACTTAAGATTTGTATTGTGTTGGGTAGAGGGTTTTATCGGTTGGGTCAAGTTGGTTGACAGTGTTCTTCATGCTATCCATATCTTCACTGGGTCTCCACCTACTTGTTCTATCAATAATTGATAGAGGAATGTTGGATCCTCCAACTATAATTGTGGGTTCGTCTATTTCTCCTTTAAATTCTGTGAGTTTTTGCCTCATGAATTTTGAAGCTCTCTTGTTAAGTACATACATATGTAGGATGTTTATATCTTCTTGAAAATTGATACCTTTATCATTATGCAATGTCCCTTTTTATCCGTGAACATATTCCCTGCTCTGAACTTGGCTTTCTCTGAAATTAACATAGCTGGTTCAACTTTCTTTAGATAATATCTATATGGTGTATCTTTCTCCCATTTTCCTTTTAATTTATTTCTTTATATTTAAATTGGGTGTCTTGTAGACAGCATGTAGTTGGGTTGTAATTTTTATTTTTTTTTATTTTATTTTATTTTTTTTTAATGATAGAGAGAGAGAGAGAGAGAGAGAGAGAGAGAGAGAGAGGCAGAGACACAGGCAGAGGGAGAAGCAGGCTCCATGCACCGGGAGCCTGATGTGGGATTCGATCCCGGGTCTCCAGGATCGCGCCCTGGGCCAAAGGCAGGCGCCAAACCGCTGCGCCACCCAGGGATCCCGGGTTGTAATTTTTAATCCAGTATGACGATCTCTGTCTTTTTTTTTATTGATTCTTTGATTGATTGATTCATGAGAGACACAGAGAGAAACAGAGAGGTAGAGACACAGGCAGAGGGAAAAGCAGGCTCCATGCAGGGAGCCCGACATGGGACTCGATCCCAGGTCCCCAGGATCATGCCCTGGGCTGAAGGCAGATGCTAAACCGTTGAGCCACCCAGGGATCCCATCTTCTTTTTTTTTTTCTTTTAAGTAAGCTCTACACGCAACATGGGACTTGAACTCATGCCCGAGATCAAGAGTCACATGCTCTACATGCTGAGGCAGCCAGGCGCCCCCGACAATCTGTCTTTTAACTGGTGTGTGTGTAGATCATTCAATTTAACGCAATTATTGATATATTTGAAATACAATCTACCATCTTGCTAGCCAATTTCAATTGTTATGTCTCTTCTTTGTTTTTCCCCCTCTATTTCTTTCTTCTCTTGGGTTAGTTGATCACTTTTTGGAATTATTTTTTGTTGTAAAATATATACAGCATACATAATTTTTATGATTTTAACAATTTTAAGTGTACAATTCACTGGCATTGATTATACCCACAATATTGTGCAGCCATTACCAGTATATGTTTCCAAAATTTTTCATCACCTAAAACAAAAACCCTATAACCATTAAGCAATAACTCCCCACTTCCACCATGCCCAAACCCCAGATAACCTTTAATCAACTTTCTTGTCTATATGACTTTGCCAATTCTAGATATTTCAGATAAGTGGAGTCATATGGTATTTGCCTTCTTGTGTCTTTGGCTTCTTTCACTTAGCAGAATGTTTTCAAGGTTCATCCATGTTGTAGCATGTATCAAAACTCCATTTCTTTTATTGGCTGAATAATATTCCATTGCACTATGTATCACATTGTGATTATCCATTCATCTTTTAATGGACACTGAATTGTTTCCACTTTTTGGCTACTGTGAATAATCCTGCAATGAACATTGGAGCAAAATGTCTGTTTGATACTTTTTTTCAATTCTTTTGGGTATATACCTAGGAGTGGAATTGCTGGGTCATGTGGCAACTCTATGTTTTGACTTTTAAGGAAATACTAGACTGTTTTCTACAGCAACTACACCATTTTACATTCCCACCAGCAATGTATGAGGGTCCAATTTCTTCATATTCTTGCCAACACTTTTTATTTTCTGTTTGTTTTTCTATGATAGCCACCCTGGTGGGTGTGAAATGGGATCTCATTGTGATTTTGATTTGCATTTCCCTAATAATTAACAATGTTGAGCACCTTTCCATGTATTTACTAGCCATATGTATATCCTCTTTGGAGAAATGTCTTTTGAAATGCTTTGCCCATGTTTAATAGGGCTGTCTTTCCATTGTTGAGTCATAGTTCTGTGTATACTCCAGATATTAAACCCTTATCAGATGTAAGATTTGCAAATATTTTCTTCTATTCTATAGGTTTTCTTTTCACTTTCTCAGTAATATTCTTTGATGCTCAAAAACTGTAATTTTGGTCAAGTCCAATTTATTTTCTCTTTTGTTGCCCAAGTTTCTGATGGCATATCTAAGAATGCATTGCCAAATCTAAAATCATGAAGATTGGGATGCCTAGGTGGCTCAGTGGTGGAGCGTCTGCCTTCAGCTCAGGGCGTGATCCCGGAATCCCAGGATCGGGATCGAGTCCCACATGGGCTCTCTGCGGGGTTCCTGCTTCTCCCTATGCCTATGTCTCTGCCTCTCTCTGTCTGTCTCTCATGGATAAATAAATAAAATCCTTTTTTAAAATCTTTTAAAAAATAAAAATAAAATAAAATCATGAAGATTGATTGTTATGTTTTCTCCTAAGTTCTTTATAGTTTTAGCACTTATATTTAGGTCTTTGATCCATTTGGAGTTCCTTTTTGGATATGGTATGAAGCAGGGGTCAAAGTTCATTCTTTTGTTTGTGGATATCTAATTATCCTGTTTTACCATATGTTAGAGTCTTCTTTCCCCCATTGAATGGTGTTGACACCCTTTTTGAAAGTCCGTTGATCATAGGTATGTCAGTTTATAGCTGGACTCTCAATTCTATTCTATTATTCTATACATCTATCCTTATGCCAGAATTACATTGCTTTAATTACTATAGCTTTGTAATAAGCTTTGAAATTAGTAACTGAGTCCTCCAACTTTATTTCTTTTTAGAGATAGTTTGGGTTATTTGGAGTCCTTTGCAGTTCCATGTGAATTTGAGGATTGGCTTTTCCATTCTACAAAAAAAGTCACTGGAATTTTGATAGAGATTGCATTCAATCTGTAGATTGCTTTAGAAACTACTGGCTTCTTAACACTATTAAGTCTTTCAATCCATGAACATGGGATGTATTTCCATTTATTTGGGTCATAGTTCATTTATTTCAGGAATGTATTGTAGTTTTCAGTGTATAAGTATTTAACCTCCTTGGTTAATTTGTTCCTAGGTATTTTATTCGATTAGATGCTGTTTTAAATGGAATTGTTTTGCTTATTTTCCCCTTTGGTTTTTTAAATTCTATGTGTTTCCATAGAAACACAACTGGTTTTTGATGGTTCATTTTGTGTCTTGCATCTTTCCTGAATTTATTAGCTCTAGCAGGTTTTTTTTAAAGATTCTTTGGGAATTTCCTTATATAGGGTCATGTCATTTGGGATGAGAGATAGTTTCTTATTTTCTAATTTGTATATTTTAAAATTTATTCTTCTACCTAATTGCTCTGGCTAGATTTTACACTATAATGTTAAATAGCAGTGGTGAAAATGGGCATTCGTATCTTGTCCTTGATCTTAGGGGGAAAGCTTCCAGTGTTTCACCATGAATATGATCCTAGTGTGTGTTAGAAGGTTCTGTAACCCACATTTTTTAAACACTGTATCATAAACATGTTTCCAAAGTGCAAAAATATTTTTGTGTTTATATATCCAGAAATAAATGGTAAGTTTGAGAATCACATACAGCAGAAGAGAGAATCAGTAAACTCAAAGATAGGATAGAAAAATATCCAGAAAAGGGGCACCTGGGTGGCTCAGTTGAGTAAGCATCTGCCTTTGACTCAGGCCATTATCTCAAGGTCCTGGGATAGAGCCCTGTTTCAGGCTCCCTGCTTGGATAGGAGTCTGTTTCTCCCTCTCCCTCTGCCCCCCCCCCCTCGTTCTCTCCCTCTCTGTCTCTCTCTCTCTGTCTCAAATAAATAAATAAAACCTTAAAAAAATAAGAATAAAAATATCCAGAATGAAACTCAGAGGGACACAAATATGGGAAAGAAAAACAGAAGAAAGTGTAAAAGACAAAGGGATATACCTTGAAAGTCTAGCTAAGACTAGACACACTTGCATGTGTAAGTGGATTACCAGAAGGAGAAATGATGAGGCAGAAGAAGTGTTTGTAGAATTAAATTTCTAAAGTTGAGAAAAGATATCCAGACATAGGCTCAAGAATCCCTAGAGCTTCAAGCAATATAAATCAAACAAAAAACAAATTTTGGCACTTTATAGTAAAACTGCTAGAAATAGGGGAGAGAGAGAGAGAGAGAGAGAGAGTTCTAAAAAGCATACAGAGAAACAGTATGGTAGTTTATCAAAATATTAAAAGTAGAACTACCATATGATCCAGCAATTCCACTATTGGGTATACACCCAAAAGAATTGAAAGCAGGATCTCAAAGAGATATCTATTAAATTATGTTTATGGCAGCACTATTCACAATAGCCAAAAGTTAGAAGTAACCCATGTGTCCATTGATGGATGAATGGATCAAATGCTGTATAGCCATACAATGGGATATTATTGAGCCTTAAAAAGGAAGGAAACTCTGACGCATGCTACAACAGGGATAAACCTTGAGGACATTATGTTGAGTGAAATAAGCCAGTCACAAAAAGACAACTACTGCATGACCCCACTATGAGGTACTGAGGATAGCCAAACTTACAGAGACAGAAAATAGGTTGGTTGCCAGGCTCTGGGGGGCAATGTTTAATAGATACAGACATCCAGTTTTGCAAAATGAAAAGAGTTCTGGAGATAGGCTGCACAATGGGAATGTGCTTAACACTACCAAACTGTATACCTAAAAATGGTTCAGATAGTAAATTTTATACGATGTAGATTTTAACACATTTAAAATATTTTTAATTCAAGTAAATCTGGAGGAAGAAGAGTTTAACTTCAAAGGAGAAATAATTAAACTAACAGCTGACTTCTCAGAAAAAAATAAAAGCCAGAAGAGAATGGAATAATAGTGCCAGAGTACTGAAAGACAATAAATGCCAACCACAATTCTATGCCCAGCGAGAATATTTTTAAACAATTAAGTTGAAATGGAAACATTTTCAGACAAACAAACTCTAAGTGAATTCACCATCAGTAGACCGGCACTAAAGGAAATACTAAAGATTTTTCTTCAGGCATAAGGAAAATGATTCTGGATGAGAAATCAGACTTGGGAATGAAGAAAATGAAAAGTGTAGATAAGGAGGGGAGGAGAGAAATAAAAGAGACTACTACTACTACTACTACTACTACTACTATTACTACTACTTTCTTACGGGGTTTAAATTGATGAAGTTGAAATGCATAACAATGGCATGCAAATCAGGAGTGGCGGTACACGGAACATGGAATTAAAGTGTGCTAGGTCTTAGCACTGAGACAAGTAGTATATGAAAAATCTCTCAATCTCATTCGGAAACAGAAAATGAAAATGTAAACCCCAACGTGATACAGCTACGTGTCCATCAGAATAGCTGAAATAAAAGACTGACACTGTCTAGCTGGTGAGGATGTGGAAGCAGTGGATTCTCACATGCTGTTTGTGTTACATTCAGAAAGTCATATGCACAAAAAGTCACTCATATGGGGAAACCCAAAGACATGTGCAAGAAGAGTTATGAGGCTCATTAATAATACTTACAAACTAGAGACAACTCCATTGCCCATCAACAGTAAAATGGGTAAATGAATAATGGCCTGTCCATACAGTGAAACACTTTAGAGCTGCAGTATCCGACACAGTAGCCACTAGCCACACGTAGCTCCTTAAATTTAAGTTAATTAAAATAGAATTTAAAAATCCAGTTCCTCAATAACATGAGCTACATTTCAAATGTTCAGTAGCCTCACGTGATTAGTGGCCATCAAGTTGTATAATATAGACACAGAACATTTCCATCAACATAAAAAGTATTATCAGATAGTGTGGTCACAGAGCAAGGGCTAGATACCTTTTAATGTAAAGGGCCTGGTAGTAAATAATTAGACTTTCCAGACCATATGTTGTTTCAACTACTCAGTTCTGCCACTGTAGCATGAGTGCATCCATAGACAATATATTAATGAAGGAGGGTAGCTTTAACAAAACTTTATTTATGGACACTAAAATGTATATTTCACAAAATATTCTTCTTCTCATATTTTTTTCCAACCTTTTAAAGACGTGAAAACCATCCTTAGTTCAAAGACCAAAAAAAGCCCGGGTGGCTCAGCAGTTTAGCACTGCTTCAGCTCAGCCCAGGGCGTGATCCTGGAGACCCCAGATCGAGTCCCACGTCAGGCTCCCTGCATGGAGCCTGCTTCTCCCTCTGCCTGTGTCTCTGCCTCTCTCTCTCTCTCTCTCTCTCTCTCCTCTCTGTGTATTCTCATGAATAAATAAATAAAATCTTAAAAAAAAAACAAAGACCATACAAAAACTGGCAACAGGCCAGATTCCGTCTATGGGCCATAGCTTACCTACCCCTGCTACAGCGCAATGAAAATGAATAAACTGTAGCTACCCATCATAACATGGACAAGTCTCACAAATATAATGCTGAGAAAAAGCAACCTGCATTAGTTTCCTATTGCTGCCATAACAAATTATCACAAAGTAAGTAGTTGAGACAAATTTCTTGTCTTATGGTTCTGGGGATCAGAAGACCAACACAGGTCTCACTATGCTGAAATAAAGGTGGTGGCAAGCCTCTGTTTCTTCTGGAGACTCTAGGGAAAAATACATTTCCTTGATTTTTCCAGCTTCTAGAGGCTGCCTGCACCCCTTGACTTGTAGCTCCCTTCCTCCATCTTCAAAGTCAACAATGTACTGAGTCCTTCTGCTACCATCTCTCTGGTTCCCCCTCTTCTGTCTCCCTCTTCCACTTTTAAGGACCTCTGTGAATATACTGAGCCTACCCAGATAATCCAGAGTAATCTCCCTGTCTTAAGGTCAGCTGATTAACAACTTTTCATTCCTTCTGCTACCTCAATTCACTTTAGCCAGGTGACCAGACACTGTCACAAGTTTCACAGAACATGGACATATTTAAGGGGCCATCAGTCTGTCTACTGTCTACCCACAGTCCTGTGTACAGTAAGATTCCAGGTACACAAAATTTTTTAAAATTTAAATTCAATTAATTAACATATAGTGTATTATTAGTTTCAGTGATAGAGGTCAGTGATTCATCAGTCTTATATAACACCCAGTGCTCGTTGTACCCCTGCCCTTCTGAATGTCCCATCACCCAGTTACCCCGTCTCCCCACCCCCATAAAGTTTTTTAAATGGAGAAAAAGAATAAGTAATGTTTAACAGTATCCCCTGCAACTGCTGGTAAGACTCTAAAGAAAACAAAGAAGTGATTACTATAAAAGTTAGGAGAGTTGTTACTCTGCAGGGAAGGGAAAGGCAAGCTGAATGAGAAGGGACACAGGGAAAGCCTCTGAGTACTGTAATGTTCTATTTCTTGACTTGTGGGGTAGTTACAAAGGTGTTTGCTTTATGATCATCCAGTGAGTTTGATGACCATCTTATACACATTATTTTCACAATTAAAAAGCTTAGAAAACAAAAGAAAGAAGAGTACTCTAAATTTGAAATCGCTAAACAGTATGTGGTAGAAGAGTGTGTGATCAAATACTGTTAACATAAATGCAATGCCCAGCCAGCATTTTAGTGCTTCAGAATGTAGTGTTAATGGACTTCCAGGGATCCTGAGTAAGATCCCCAATACGAGAGGGACCAAAACAAACAGAAAAGTAGAATTCAGAGGAAGCAGATATAAGGAACAGAAAAAATACTTTTTATAAAACCATAAACCCCAAGACCCCTAAATAATATCCTAGAGAAATGAGAGAAGATACCACATCCATGCTCTAAAAGAGGAACAGAAAATAAAAAGAACTTGAGAAAACTAAAATAGAAGAATGGAGATTTAAAACAAACAACAAACCTCAATGAAAGGTTGAAAACGAAAGCTTCAGAGGTATCTGAGAAACCATGGAGAGAGGACCATGAGACGGATAATGGAAGAGAAAAGATAAGATTTCATGATCAATCTCAAAAATCCAGTCTGCTGGTCTAGGAATGGTGCTCTTAGCTCTATGAAATGTGGAGAGCTTGCCAGCATGGAAATGCTAGCAGTTCTAAAAGAAGAGAAAAAAAGAAAATGCTGGAGAGAAAAAAATTAAGACAATGCTATAGACTGAATATTTGTGTCCCCCCAAATTCAAAGGTTAAAACTTAATCCCCACGGTGATAGTATTTGGAGGCAGGGCTTTTAGGCGGTGATGAGTTCTAATGAGGGTAGAGCCCTCACAGATGGGATTAGTGCCTTTATAAAAGAGACCTCAGTGAGCTGCTCCCTTGCCCATTTAGTCATGTGAGAACACAATAAGAAGACATTGTCTGTGAACCAGGAAGTGGGCCCTCACTAGTTACCAAATCTGCTGGTGCCTTGATCTTGGACAGTCCAGATTCCAGAACTGTGAGAAATAAATTTATGTTATTTATAAGCCACCCAGTCTATGATATTCTATTACAACAGCTCAAATTGACTAAGTAGAAAAGTTCCTGGAATAGAAGGACACACATCTTCAGGCTGAAAGGATATACATATTAAGTACACAACAAAACGCACATTGGGGCGCATGGGTGGCTCAGTGGTTGAGCATCTGCCTTTGGCTCAGGTCGTGATCCCCGGGTTCTGGGATCGAGTCCCGCATCAGGCTCCCCACAGGGAGCCTGCTTCTCCCTCTGCCTATGTCTCTGCCTCTCTGTGTCTCTCATGAATAAATAAAATCTTTTAAAAAATGCACATCATAAAAAAAACACCAAATCAAATACTTCCAAATTTCAGGAATACATAAAGTATATTGATATTGGTCAAATAGGAAAAAAATGGGACTATGTGTTGGGCTCTCTACTCAGTGGGGAGCTTGCTTCTCTCCCTCTCCCTCTGCCTGCTGCTCTGCCTGCTTGTGCTCTCCTCCAACACCCGTCAAAGAATAAATAAATAAATAAAATAGTTTAAAGGGGGGGGGCACCTGGGTGGCTCAGTCGGTTAAGCATCTGCCTTTGGCTCAGGTGATGATCTTGGGGTCCTGGGATCGAGCCCCATGTCTGGCTCTCTGCTCAGTAGGGAGCCTGCTTTCCCTCTCTGCCTTCTGCTACGCCTGCTTGTGCTCTCCTTCTCTCTCTGTCAAATAATAAATAAAATAGTTTTTTAAATGGTACTATGGATAAGTCAATCCACATAAATCGAACAACTTGTAAGAAATAGATCGATATCTTGAAAACCCCAAATTACCAAAATTATTGAATATTAAATAGATAACTTGGATACTCCTATAAAGAAATTGAATTCATAGCTAAATGCCTTCCAAAAAAGAAAACTACAGGCCCAGAAGGTTTCACTGGTGAATTCTACCATAGATATAAGGAATTAATATTAATTTTACAAAACCTCTTCCCAAAAATAGAACAGGAGAGAACAGCTTCCAACTCCTTTCATGAGACCAGCATTACCCTGACACCGAAACCAAAGACAAAAAAGCAAGCAACCAAGAACCTGCACACCAACAATCTCAATAATATAGACACAAAAATCCTTGACAAAATATTAGCAAATTGAATCCAGCTATGTATATAAAGAAAAATATATCTCAAACAAGTGATGTTTATTTCAGGAATACAAGGCTTGCTCAATGTTTGTAAAACAACCAATTAAAGTAATTATTTTTTTAAAAAAAGATTTATTTATTTGAGAGAGAGAGAGAGAGAGGGAGGGAGGGAGGGAGGGAGGGAGAGAGGGAGAAAGCATGTGCATGCGTGTGCACATGAGTAGGGGAAGGGGTAGAGGGAAAGAATCTCAAGCAGACTCCTCACTGAGTGCAGAGACCATGGAAGGGCTCAATCTCACAACCCACGAGATCATGACCTAAGCTGAAGCCAAGAGTCAGATGCTTAAACAACTGTATCACCCAAGTGCCCCTCAATTAAAGCCATTATATTGTTTATAAAAGATAATTCACATTATCATGACAAATGGTTAAGAAAAAGCCTTTGACATCTATTCAAGATGAAAACTCAGCAAACTATGAATGGAAAGGAACTTCCTCAACCTAATACAGAGTATCTACAAAAAAACCTACAACTAACATACCTGATAGTGAAAAACGGACTGGTTTCCCCCATAAGATTGAGAACAAGGCAAGGATGTCCATATTTACCAGTCCTATTTGACATCATACTGAAAATCCTAGCTGATGTTATAATTCAAGAAAAATAAATAAAAGACATTCCAATAGGAAAGGAAGACATAAAACCACTTATATTCATAGACCATAGGATTATCTAAATAGAAAATCCCATGAAATCTGTTTTAAAAATCCCATAACTAATAAACGAGTTTAGTAGGATCACAGGATACGTCATACACAAAAGTCAACTGTACTTCTAGAGACAATAAACGTATACATGGAAACCAAAAACTTAAACACCAATACAATTCACAATATTTAGGGATGAATCTAACAAAATATATACAAGATCATTTTTCTGAAAACCATAAAGTGCCAGTGACAGAAATCCAAGACCTAATAAAAGGAAGAGATGTACCATACTAATGGAATAAATACACGACATAATAAAGATATCAATTCTACTAAAACTAATCTATAAATTGTATGGACTATAATAAAAATGCCAGCAAGATTTTTTTTTATATACAAGGACAAAGTGACTCTAAAGTTTACATATAAGGGCAAAGTATAATCACTAAAAGAATTTAAAAAAATTTTTAGTATATGTGCTGCCAAAGTGATCACGAATTTTTTTTTTTTAAGAGAGGGAACACGGGAGCAGGGGAGGGGCAGAGGAGGAGGGAGAGAATCCTAAGAAGGCTCCACGCCCAGTACGGAGCCCATAAAACAGTTTTTAAAAGAATAGAGTTGGAGGAATGACACTACCTGACTGTAAAACTTACTATAATGCTGGAATAATTAAGACATTGTGATAACGGTGAAGAGATAGACATATAAATCAATAGAACAGAATAGAGGCTGCAGAATGAGACCCACACAATTGGAGTATGTGTGCTGCCGAAGCAAGCACAAGACCCACACAAATACCACCAACTGATTTGGACAAATGTACAAAACAAATTCATTGGATAAGGCACGGTCTTTTCAAAAGTGGCACTGCAACATTTGGGTATCCATATACAAAAACAAAACAAAACCCAAAACCATGAGCCTATAATTCACATCTTAATACAAAAACTAACTCAAATAGATCATATATATAAATATAAAACATATAGCTATACTATTTATAAAAGAAAACAGGAAAATTTCTTCATGACCTGGGGATACATGAATAATTCTTAGACATAACACCAAAAACATGTAAGAAATAATAGGAATGAGTGTTAAACTTGAATTCATCAAAATTAAAAACACTTCTTCTGAGAAAGACTCTGTTAAGATAATTTTAAAAAATAAATAATGCATAGAAATAGTTGTAAGTTACATATCCAACTATGATCCAGAGTATACAAAGAACGCTTAAAACTCAACAATAAGAAAATGAACAGCTTAATTAAGAAATGGGCAAAGGACTTGAAAGGACACTTCACCAAAGAAGATATAAGAATAGCAGTTGAGCACATGAAGAAATGTTCGTACCCATTAGGAAAATGCAAATTAAAGCCACAATGAGATACCACTACGTACCTATTAGAATAGCTGATTTAAAAAATACTGACAAAACCAAGTGCTGGTGAGGATTTGAAATAAATGGAATGTTCAGATATTGATGAAGGGAATGCAAAATGGTACAGCCACTCCCTGTAAAGCGGATCGCCAATTTCTTGTAAAGGCAAACATGGAATAGCCATAGCACCCGGCAATCTCACTTCCGAGTGCTTTCCCTAGAGAAATGAAAACTTATGTTTACAAAACTATTTTTCCATGAATATTCATAGCAATCCTATTCCTAATTGTTCAAAATTTAAAGAAATCAAGATGTCTTTCAACAGATGAATGAACCTTGGCTGCAGCCGTGGATGCGAAAACTACTTAGCTAACATAAAGGAAAGTACAATTGATATGTGCAAATTTGGATGAATCACAAATGCATTATGTGAGATGAAAGAAGCCAGACTCAAAAGATTTCATATGGTATCATTATGTTTGTATACAATTCTGGAAAAGTTAAAAATATAGTAATGGGAAACATATCACGAGTTAGCATAGGTCTAGGATGGGGAAGAGAGTTTGAATACCTAAGAGCAGAATGAGGGAGAATTCAAGTGTAACGAAAATATTTTATATCCTGATTCAGGTGAAGATTACACAAATTTACTCATGAACAGGACTTGGACACATAACAGCATTCAAAATCATGGGAGGCACCTCAAAAGTAATATTAGAGACAAAAACAGTAGATCAGTGCCTGAAAAATTCTTGTGGGAAAATTTCAGCCTGAAATTTGAATATTGAAGTCAACGAAGTATGACAGAAGGACAAACGATGCCCATACAAAGTCTCAAAAGAAGTGCCCTCCCATGAGCCATGAGCGTTTTCTCAGGAAGTTCCTGGAGGATGTGTCCTGTCAAAAACATTGTAGTAAACTAAAAAAAAAAAAAAAAAAAAAAAAAAAAAAGTGGGTTCCAATAGGCCCCAGATTGAACTTGGGGCCTAGCAAAAGAATGTTCTAGATCGATGCAGCACCCTTAGCAACCAATAAAGATTGCAGCGCGGTCTGGGAAGGTGCACTCCAAGAACAAAGGAATGAAGATACTTAGAAGATTTGGGAAAGACAGGTGATAGGTCTATGACAGAAATGGAAGTTCCTTTAGTTGTGTTCACCAATGATGCAGTTCCAGGTCTTAGAACATTGCCAAGCACATGGTATGCATTCAGTAACACTTTGTTAGGTTTGAAAAACAGAGAAAGAGTGAGTGGGAGGAGAGGATGTTGGTACAGTGACTAACTTTAATTGAAAGAGACAGTGAGTGGGGGGTTGGGAGGGAGGGAGGGGGAGAGAGAATCTCAAGCAGACTCTATAGTGGGCACAGGGCCCCACACAAGCACTATCTCACGACCCTGAGACCAGGACCTGAGCCAAAACCGAAAGTCAGATGCTCAATGGACTGGGCCACCGAGGCTCCTTGACACAATTCTGTAAAAGGAGTTTTTCTGGGGTGCCTGAGTGGCTCAGTCTGCCTTTGGCTCGGGTCATGATCCCAGGGTCCTGGAACCGAGCCCCGTTATCGGGCTCCCAGCTCAGTGGGGTGTCTGCTTCTCCCTCTGTTCCTTTCCCAGCTGTGCTCACTCTCTCTTTCTCTCTCTCTCAGATAAGTAAAATAAAATCTTTCAAAAAAAAAAAAAAGAAGTTTTTCTGTAAGGCTGAGAAGAGACATGTGGGGTAGCTCAAATGGAAAGTCAGATCAGAGGAGGGTTTTTAAGTTAGGAGAAATGACAGGACTGTAGGTTGATACGAGTGATCCCAAATGGAGGAAAACATTTAGAAGGAAGGAAGGAAGGAAGGAAGGAAGGAAGGAAGGAAGGAAGGAAGGAAGTAAGTTAGTTTTCTGCTGGGTGCCCTGTATTTCGGGAAAATGGAAAGATGAGAGTGAAGATGATGAGTGATCAGAAAGGACCCCAAATATGCTCAACATCCCTAGATGTTCCCCTAATCGCCTTGCTTGACCTGAAAGCTGGCTGTTTCCTAAGATCATTACTTTACTTGAAGCGTTTCTTAGGTGCTATCGAGTCTCTCACACACCTCTACCACCATGGCACTAAATCCTTGCATAATTTAGCTCCCTTCAAAGTTGTTGAGATTAGCTTCATGGCCCTCAGTACGTCCTACCCTAGATAATGATTATGTGGACGTAGAAAGAATGTGGAATAGAAGACACAAGACAGATGAACAGAGAGGAAGGGCAGAAAAAAATATAGTAAGATAAAAACAGAAAGGGAGGCAAACTGTAAGAGGCTCTTAACGGTAGGGAATAGACTGAGGGCTGCTGGAGGGGAGGCGGGCGGGGGATGGGGTAACTGGGGGATGGGCATTAAGGAGGACACTTGATGGAATGAGCACTGGGTGTTACCTGCAACTGATGAATCACTAAATTCTACCTCTGAAACCAGTAATACAGCATATGTTAACTAATTTGAATTAAAAAAAATTTAAAGAGAAAAGAATGTGTATGCAACTGCTGTTGGAGTGTTCTGTAGGTGTCAATGAGTTCGGGTTAATAGACGCTGCTGTTCAGGTCGTCTACTTCCTTGCGAGTTTTCTGTCTCGTCCTTCTATCAATTATCGAGACAGAGTATTAAAGCCTCCAGATATTGTTGTTGAATGTCCTATTTCTCCCATCAATTTTGTCAAGTTCTGTTGTATGTACTTTGAGGCTCTGAACTTCTGTGCATCTAAGTTCACACTTGTTATATCTCCCACATCAGTGGATGCTTTCGTCATTATAAAATGTCCAATTCTGTCTCTAGGAACACTTTCTGTCTTAAAAGTCTACTTTGTCTGTTGTTATCACGGCCACGACAGCACACTTTGGCTGCCGAACTCTCAGTAGATCATCCTCTGTCCTTTCCCTCTCCGTGGGTTTATGTCATCGTCGGAAGTATATCCCCCGCTAAAAGCATATAGTTGAATGCGCAGGTTCTTACACCGGGTTGACCCTCTATAGCTTGTGATTAATGCATGAAAGATATGGATCAATTTACATATGTTATCTCACTATGAGTTTTATACATTTCTCATGTCTTTTTGGGCCTCCGTATCTCCACAACTACTATCTTTTGTTTTAGATAGGTGTGTTCTAATATACCACCTGATTCCTCTGTTCCAGGTCCCCACCCCCAGAGGAACTGAAGGGAGGGAGGGCGGCCCGCTCCAGCGCTTCGGCAGCACACATACTCCAATTGTGTGGGTCTCATTCTGCAGCCTCTATTCTGTTCTATTGATTTATATGTCTATCTCTTCACCGTTATCACAATGTCTTAATTATTCCAGCATTATAGTAAGTTTTACAGTCAGGTAGTGTCATTCCTCCAACTCTATTCTTTTAAAAACTGTTTTATGGGCTCCGTACTGGGCGTGGAGCCTTCTTAGGATTCTCTCCCTCCTCCTCTGCCCCTCCCCTGCTCCCGTGTTCCCTCTCTTAAAAAAAAAAAATTCGTGATCACTTTGGCAGCACATATACTAAAAATTTTTTTAAATTCTTTTAGTGATTATACTTTGCCCTTATATGTAAACTTTAGAGTCACTTTGTCCTTGTATATAAAAAAAAATCTTGCTGGCATTATGAGTATAGTTCCATAACCCCAATTTATAGATAGATAGTTTAGTAGAATTGATATCTTTATTAGGTCGTGTATTTATTCCATTAGTATGGTACATCTCTTCCTTTATTAGGCTTGGATTCTGTCACCTGGCACTTTATGGTTTTTCAGAAAAATGATCTGTATATTATTTTGTTAGATTCATCCCTAAATATTGTGAATTGTATGGTGTTTAAGTTTTGGTTTCCATGTATACGTTTCTTGTCTCTAGAAGTACCGTTGACTTTTGTGTATGACGTATCCTGTGATCCTACCTAAACTCGTTATTAGTTATGGGATTTTTAAAACAGATTTCAGGGATTTTTCTATTTAGATAATCCTATGGTCTATGAATATAAGTGGTTTTATGTTTCCTTTCCTATTGGAATGTCTTTTATTTATTTTTCTTGAATTATAACATCAGCTAGGATTTTCAGTATGATGTCAAATAGGACTGGTAAATATGGACATCCTTGCCTTGTTCTCAATCTTATGGGGGAAACCAGTCCGTTTTTCACTATCAGGTATGTTAGTTGTAGGTTTTTTTGTAGATACTCTGTATTAGGTTGAGGAAGTTCCTTTCCATTCATAGTTGCTGAGTTTTCATCTTGAATAGATGTCAAAGGCTTTTTCTTAACCATTTGTCATGATAATGTGAATTATCTTTTATAAACAATATAATGGCTTTAATTGAGGGGCACTTGGGTGATACAGTTGTTTAAGCATCTGACTCTTGGCTTCAGCTTAGGTCATGATCTCGTGGGTTGTGAGATTGAGCCCTTCCATGGTCTCTGCACTCAGTGAGGAGTCTGCTTGAGATTCTTTCCCTCTACCCCTTCCCCTACTCATGTGCACACGCATGCACATGCTTTCTCCCTCTCTCCCCTCCCTCCCTCCCTCCCTCCCTCTCTCTCTCTCTCTCTCAAATAAATAAATCTTTTTTTAAAAAAATAATTACTTTAATTGGTTGTTTTACAAACATTGAGCAAGCCTTGTATTCCTGAAATAAACATCACTTGTTTGAGATATATTTTTCTTTATATACATAGCTGGATTCAATTTGCTAATATTTTGTCAAGGATTTTTGTGTCTATATTATTGAGATTGTTGGTGTGCAGGTTCTTGGTTGCTTGCTTTTTTGTCTTTGGTTTCGGTGTCAGGGTAATGCTGGTCTCATGAAAGGAGTTGGAAGCTGTTCTCTCCTGTTCTATTTTTGGGAAGAGGTTTTGTAAAATTAATATTAATTCCTTATATCTATGGTAGAATTCACCAGTGAAACCTTCTGGGCCTGTAGTTTTCTTTTTTGGAAGGCATTTAGCTATGAATTCAATTTCTTTATAGGAGTATCCAAGTTATCTATTTAATATTCAATAATTTTGGTAATTTGGGGTTTTCAAGATATCGATCTATTTCTTACAAGTTGTTCGATTTATGTGGATTGACTTATCCATAGTACCATTTAAAAAACTATTTTATTTATTATTTGACAGAGAGAGAAGGAGAGCACAAGCAGGCGTAGCAGAAGGCAGAGAGGGAAAGCAGGCTCCCTACTGAGCAGAGAGCCAGACATGGGGCTCGATCCCAGGACCCCAAGATCATCACCTGAGCCAAAGGCAGATGCTTAACCGACTGAGCCACCCAGGTGCCCCCCCCCTTTAAACTATTTTATTTATTTATTTATTCTTTGACGGGTGTTGGAGGAGAGCACAAGCAGGCAGAGCAGCAGGCAGAGGGAGAGGGAGAGAAGCAAGCTCCCCACTGAGTAGAGAGCCCAACACATAGTCCCATTTTTTTCCTATTTGACCAATATCAATATACTTTATGTATTCCTGAAATTTGGAAGTATTTGATTTGGTGTTTTTTTTATGATGTGCATTTTTTTAAAAGATTTTATTTATTCATGAGAGACACAGAGAGGCAGAGACATAGGCAGAGGGAGAAGCAGGCTCCCTGTGGGGAGCCTGATGCGGGACTCGATCCCAGAACCCGGGGATCACGACCTGAGCCAAAGGCAGATGCTCAACCACTGAGCCACCCATGCGCCCCAATGTGCGTTTTGTTGTGTACTTAATATGTATATCCTTTCAGCCTGAAGATGTGTGTCCTTCTATTCCAGGAACTTTTCTACTTAGTCAATTTGAGCTGTTGTAATAGAATATCATAGACTGGGTGGCTTATAAATAACATAAATTTATTTCTCACAGTTCTGGAATCTGGACTGTCCAAGATCAAGGCACCAGCAGATTTGGTAACTAGTGAGGGCCCACTTCCTGGTTCACAGACAATGTCTTCTTATTGTGTTCTCACATGACTAAATGGGCAAGGGAGCAGCTCACTGAGGTCTCTTTTATAAAGGCACTAATCCCATCTGTGAGGGCTCTACCCTCATTAGAACTCATCACCGCCTAAAAGCCCTGCCTCCAAATACTATCACCGTGGGGATTAAGTTTTAACCTTTGAATTTGGGGGGACACAAATATTCAGTCTATAGCATTGTCTTAATTTTTTTCTCTCCAGCATTTTCTTTTTTTCTCTTCTTTTAGAACTGCTAGCATTTCCATGCTGGCAAGCTCTCCACATTTCATAGAGCTAAGAGCACCATTCCTAGACCAGCAGACTGGATTTTTGAGATTGATCATGAAATCTTATCTTTTCTCTTCCATTATCCGTCTCATGGTCCTCTCTCCATGGTTTCTCAGATACCTCTGAAGCTTTCGTTTTCAACCTTTCATTGAGGTTTGTTGTTTGTTTTAAATCTCCATTCTTCTATTTTAGTTTTCTCAAGTTCTTTTTATTTTCTGTTCCTCTTTTAGAGCATGGATGTGGTATCTTCTCTCATTTCTCTAGGATATTATTTAGGGGTCTTGGGGTTTATGGTTTTATAAAAAGTATTTTTTTCTGTTCCTTATATCTGCTTCCTCTGAATTCTACTTTTCTGTTTGTTTTGGTCCCTCTCGTATTGGGGATCTTACTCAGGATCCCTGGAAGTCCATTAACACTACATTCTGAAGCACTAAAATGCTGGCTGGGCATTGCATTTATGTTAACAGTATTTGATCACACACTCTTCTACCACATACTGTTTAGCGATTTCAAATTTAGAGTACTCTTCTTTCTTTTGTTTTCTAAGCTTTTTAATTGTGAAAATAATGTGTATAAGATGGTCATCAAACTCACTGGATGATCATAAAGCAAACACCTTTGTAACTACCCCACAAGTCAAGAAATAGAACATTACAGTACTCAGAGGCTTTCCCTGTGTCCCTTCTCATTCAGCTTGCCTTTCCCTTCCCTGCAGAGTAACAACTCTCCTAACTTTTATAGTAATCACTTCTTTGTTTTCTTTAGAGTCTTACCAGCAGTTGCAGGGGATACTGTTAAACATTACTTATTCTTTTTCTCCATTTAAAAAACTTTATGGGGGTGGGGAGACGGGGTAACTGGGTGATGGGACATTCAGAAGGGCAGGGGTACAACGAGCACTGGGTGTTATATAAGACTGATGAATCACTGACCTCTATCACTGAAACTAATAATACACTATATGTTAATTAATTGAATTTAAATTTTAAAAAATTTTGTGTACCTGGAATCTTACTGTACACAGGACTGTGGGTAGACAGTAGACAGACTGATGGCCCCTTAAATATGTCCATGTTCTGTGAAACTTGTGACAGTGTCTGGTCACCTGGCTAAAGTGAATTGAGGTAGCAGAAGGAATGAAAAGTTGTTAATCAGCTGACCTTAAGACAGGGAGATTACTCTGGATTATCTGGGTAGGCTCAGTATATTCACAGAGGTCCTTAAAAGTGGAAGAGGGAGACAGAAGAGGGGGAACCAGAGAGATGGTAGCAGAAGGACTCAGTACATTGTTGACTTTGAAGATGGAGGAAGGGAGCTACAAGTCAAGGGGTGCAGGCAGCCTCTAGAAGCTGGAAAAATCAAGGAAATGTATTTTTCCCTAGAGTCTCCAGAAGAAACAGAGGCTTGCCACCACCTTTATTTCAGCATAGTGAGACCTGTGTTGGTCTTCTGATCCCCAGAACCATAAGACAAGAAATTTGTCTCAACTACTTACTTTGTGATAATTTGTTATGGCAGCAATAGGAAACTAATGCAGGTTGCTTTTTCTCAGCATTATATTTGTGAGACTTGTCCATGTTATGATGGGTAGCTACAGTTTATTCATTTTCATTGCGCTGTAGCAGGGGTAGGTAAGCTATGGCCCATAGACGGAATCTGGCCTGTTGCCAGTTTTTGTATGGTCTTTGTTTTTTTTTTAAGATTTTATTTATTTATTCATGAGAATACACAGAGAGGAGAGAGAGAGAGAGAGAGAGAGAGGCAGAGACACAGGCAGAGGGAGAAGCAGGCTCCATGCAGGGAGCCTGACGTGGGACTCGATCTGGGGTCTCCAGGATCACGCCCTGGGCTGAGCTGAAGCAGTGCTAAACTGCTGAGCCACCCGGGCTTTTTTTGGTCTTTGAACTAAGGATGGTTTTCACGTCTTTAAAAGGTTGGAAAAAAATATGAGAAGAAGAATATTTTGTGAAATATACATTTTAGTGTCCATAAATAAAGTTTTGTTAAAGCTACCCTCCTTCATTAATATATTGTCTATGGATGCACTCATGCTACAGTGGCAGAACTGAGTAGTTGAAACAACATATGGTCTGGAAAGTCTAATTATTTACTACCAGGCCCTTTACATTAAAAGGTATCTAGCCCTTGCTCTGTGACCACACTATCTGATAATACTTTTTATGTTGATGGAAATGTTCTGTGTCTATATTATACAACTTGATGGCCACTAATCACGTGAGGCTACTGAACATTTGAAATGTAGCTCATGTTATTGAGGAACTGGATTTTTAAATTCTATTTTAATTAACTTAAATTTAAGGAGCTACGTGTGGCTAGTGGCTACTGTGTCGGATACTGCAGCTCTAAAGTGTTTCACTGTATGGACAGGCCATTATTCATTTACCCATTTTACTGTTGATGGGCAATGGAGTTGTCTCTAGTTTGTAAGTATTATTAATGAGCCTCATAACTCTTCTTGCACATGTCTTTGGGTTTCCCCATATGAGTGACTTTTTGTGCATATGACTTTCTGAATGTAACACAAACAGCATGTGAGAATCCACTGCTTCCACATCCTCACCAGCTAGACAGTGTCAGTCTTTTATTTCAGCTATTCTGATGGACACGTAGCTGTATCACGTTGGGGTTTACATTTTCATTTTCTGTTTCCGAATGAGATTGAGAGATTTTTCATATACTACTTGTCTCAGTGCTAAGACCTAGCACACTTTAATTCCATGTTCCGTGTACCGCCACTCCTGATTTGCATGCCATTGTTATGCATTTCAACTTCATCAATTTAAACCCCGTAAGAAAGTAGTAGTAATAGTAGTAGTAGTAGTAGTAGTAGTAGTAGTCTCTTTTATTTCTCTCCTCCCCTCCTTATCTACACTTTTCATTTTCTTCATTCCCAAGTCTGATTTCTCATCCAGAATCATTTTCCTTATGCCTGAAGAAAAATCTTTAGTATTTCCTTTAGTGCCGGTCTACTGATGGTGAATTCACTTAGAGTTTGTTTGTCTGAAAATGTTTCCATTTCAACTTAATTGTTTAAAAATATTCTCGCTGGGCATAGAATTGTGGTTGGCATTTATTGTCTTTCAGTACTCTGGCACTATTATTCCATTCTCTTCTGGCTTTTATTTTTTTCTGAGAAGTCAGCTGTTAGTTTAATTATTTCTCCTTTGAAGTTAAACTCTTCTTCCTCCAGATTTACTTGAATTAAAAATATTTTAAATGTGTTAAAATCTACATCGTATAAAATTTACTATCTGAACCATTTTTAGGTATACAGTTTGGTAGTGTTAAGCACATTCCCATTGTGCAGCCTATCTCCAGAACTCTTTTCATTTTGCAAAACTGGATGTCTGTATCTATTAAACATTGCCCCCCAGAGCCTGGCAACCAACCTATTTTCTGTCTCTGTAAGTTTGGCTATCCTCAGTACCTCATAGTGGGGTCATGCAGTAGTTGTCTTTTTGTGACTGGCTTATTTCACTCAACATAATGTCCTCAAGGTTTATCCCTGTTGTAGCATGCGTCAGAGTTTCCTTCCTTTTTAAGGCTCAATAATATCCCATTGTATGGCTATACAGCATTTGATCCATTCATCCATCAATGGACACATGGGTTACTTCTAACTTTTGGCTATTGTGAATAGTGCTGCCATAAACATAATTTAATAGATATCTCTTTGAGATCCTGCTTTCAATTCTTTTGGGTGTATACCCAATAGTGGAATTGCTGGATCATATGGTAGTTCTACTTTTAATATTTTGATAAACTACCATACTGTTTCTCTGTATGCTTTTTAGAACTCTCTCTCTCTCTCTCTCTCTCTCCCCTATTTCTAGCAGTTTTACTATAAAGTGCCAAAATTTGTTTTTTGTTTGATTTATATTGCTTGAAGCTCTAGGGATTCTTGAGCCTATGTCTGGATATCTTTTCTCAACTTTAGAAATTTAATTCTACAAACACTTCTTCTGCCTCATCATTTCTCCTTCTGGTAATCCACTTACACATGCAAGTGTGTCTAGTCTTAGCTAGACTTTCAAAGTATATCCCTTTGTCTTTTACACTTTCTTCTGTTTTTCTTTCCCATATTTGTGTCCCTCTGAGTTTCATTCTGGATATTTTTATTCTTATTTTTTTAAGGTTTTATTTATTTATTTGAGACAGAGAGAGAGAGACAGAGAGGGAGAGAACGAGGGGGGGGGGGCAGAGGGAGAGGGAGAAACAGACTCCTATCCAAGCAGGGAGCCTGAAACAGGGCTCTATCCCAGGACCTTGAGATAATGGCCTGAGTCAAAGGCAGATGCTTACTCAACTGAGCCACCCAGGTGCCCCTTTTCTGGATATTTTTCTATCCTATCTTTGAGTTTACTGATTCTCTCTTCTGCTGTATGTGATTCTCAAACTTACCATTTATTTCTGGATATATAAACACAAAAATATTTTTGCACTTTGGAAACATGTTTATGATACAGTGTTTAAAAAATGTGGGTTACAGAACCTTCTAACACACACTAGGATCATATTCATGGTGAAACACTGGAAGCTTTCCCCCTAAGATCAAGGACAAGATACGAATGCCCATTTTCACCACTGCTATTTAACATTATAGTGTAAAATCTAGCCAGAGCAATTAGGTAGAAGAATAAATTTTAAAATATACAAATTAGAAAATAAGAAACTATCTCTCATCCCAAATGACATGACCCTATATAAGGAAATTCCCAAAGAATCTTTAAAAAAAACCTGCTAGAGCTAATAAATTCAGGAAAGATGCAAGACACAAAATGAACCATCAAAAACCAGTTGTGTTTCTATGGAAACACATAGAATTTAAAAAACCAAAGGGGAAAATAAGCAAAACAATTCCATTTAAAACAGCATCTAATCGAATAAAATACCTAGGAACAAATTAACCAAGGAGGTTAAATACTTATACACTGAAAACTACAATACATTCCTGAAATAAATGAACTATGACCCAAATAAATGGAAATACATCCCATGTTCATGGATTGAAAGACTTAATAGTGTTAAGAAGCCAGTAGTTTCTAAAGCAATCTACAGATTGAATGCAATCTCTATCAAAATTCCAGTGACTTTTTTTGTAGAATGGAAAAGCCAATCCTCAAATTCACATGGAACTGCAAAGGACTCCAAATAACCCAAACTATCTCTAAAAAGAAATAAAGTTGGAGGACTCAGTTACTAATTTCAAAGCTTATTACAAAGCTATAGTAATTAAAGCAATGTAATTCTGGCATAAGGATAGATGTATAGAATAATAGAATAGAATTGAGAGTCCAGCTATAAACTGACATACCTATGATCAACGGACTTTCAAAAAGGGTGTCAACACCATTCAATGGGGGAAAGAAGACTCTAACATATGGTAAAACAGGATAATTAGATATCCACAAACAAAAGAATGAACTTTGACCCCTGCTTCATACCATATCCAAAAAGGAACTCCAAATGGATCAAAGACCTAAATATAAGTGCTAAAACTATAAAGAACTTAGGAGAAAACATAACAATCAATCTTCATGATTTTATTTTATTTTTATTTTTTAAAAGATTTTAAAAAAGGATTTTATTTATTTATCCATGAGAGACAGACAGAGAGAGGCAGAGACATAGGCATAGGGAGAAGCAGGAACCCCGCAGAGAGCCCATGTGGGACTCGATCCCGATCCTGGGATTCCGGGATCACGCCCTGAGCTGAAGGCAGACGCTCCACCACTGAGCCACCTAGGCATCCCAATCTTCATGATTTTAGATTTGGCAATGCATTCTTAGATATGCCATCAGAAACTTGGGCAACAAAAGAGAAAATAAATTGGACTTGACCAAAATTACAGTTTTTGAGCATCAAAGAATATTACTGAGAAAGTGAAAAGAAAACCTATAGAATAGAAGAAAATATTTGCAAATCTTACATCTGATAAGGGTTTAATATCTGGAGTATACACAGAACTATGACTCAACAATGGAAAGACAGCCCTATTAAACATGGGCAAAGCATTTCAAAAGACATTTCTCCAAAGAGGATATACATATGGCTAGTAAATACATGGAAAGGTGCTCAACATTGTTAATTATTAGGGAAATGCAAATCAAAATCACAATGAGATCCCATTTCACACCCACCAGGGTGGCTATCATAGAAAAACAAACAGAAAATAAAAAGTGTTGGCAAGAATATGAAGAAATTGGACCCTCATACATTGCTGGTGGGAATGTAAAATGGTGTAGTTGCTGTAGAAAACAGTCTAGTATTTCCTTAAAAGTCAAAACATAGAGTTGCCACATGACCCAGCAATTCCACTCCTAGGTATATACCCAAAAGAATTGAAAAAAAGTATCAAACAGACATTTTGCTCCAATGTTCATTGCAGGATTATTCACAGTAGCCAAAAAGTGGAAACAATTCAGTGTCCATTAAAAGATGAATGGATAATCACAATGTGATACATAGTGCAATGGAATATTATTCAGCCAATAAAAGAAATGGAGTTTTGATACATGCTACAACATGGATGAACCTTGAAAACATTCTGCTAAGTGAAAGAAGCCAAAGACACAAGAAGGCAAATACCATATGACTCCACTTATCTGAAATATCTAGAATTGGCAAAGTCATATAGACAAGAAAGTTGATTAAAGGTTATCTGGGGTTTGGGCATGGTGGAAGTGGGGAGTTATTGCTTAATGGTTATAGGGTTTTTGTTTTAGGTGATGAAAAATTTTGGAAACATATACTGGTAATGGCTGCACAATATTGTGGGTATAATCAATGCCAGTGAATTGTACACTTAAAATTGTTAAAATCATAAAAATTATGTATGCTGTATATATTTTACAACAAAAAATAATTCCAAAAAGTGATCAACTAACCCAAGAGAAGAAAGAAATAGAGGGGGAAAAACAAAGAAGAGACATAACAATTGAAATTGGCTAGCAAGATGGTAGATTGTATTTCAAATATATCAATAATTGCGTTAAATTGAATGATCTACACACACACCAGTTAAAAGACAAATTGTCGGGGGCGCCTGGCTGCCTCAGCATGTAGAGCATGTGACTCTTGATCTCGGGCATGAGTTCAAGTCCCATGTTGCGTGTAGAGCTTACTTAAAAGAAAAAAAAAAAAGAAGATGGGATCCCTGGGTGGCTCAACGGTTTAGCATCTGCCTTCAGCCCAGGGCATGATCCTGGGGACCTGGGATCGAGTCCCATGTCGGGCTCCCTGCATGGAGCCTGCTTTTCCCTCTGCCTGTGTCTCTACCTCTCTGTTTCTCTCTGTGTCTCTCATGAATCAATCAATCAAAGAATCAATAAAAAAAAAGACAGAGATCGTCATACTGGATTAAAAATTACAACCCGGGATCCCTGGGTGGCGCAGCGGTTTGGCGCCTGCCTTTGGCCCAGGGCGCGATCCTGGAGACCCGGGATCGAATCCCACATCAGGCTCCCGGTGCATGGAGCCTGCTTCTCCCTCTGCCTGTGTCTCTGCCTCTCTCTCTCTCTCTCTCTCTCTCTCTATCATTAAAAAAAAATAAAATAAAATAAAAAAAAATAAAAATTACAACCCAACTACATGCTGTCTACAAGACACCCAATTTAAATATAAAGAAATAAATTAAAAGGAAAATGGGAGAAAGATACACCATATAGATATTATCTAAAGAAAGTTGAACCAGCTATGTTAATTTCAGAGAAAGCCAAGTTCAGAGCAGGGAATATGTTCACGGATAAAAAGGGACATTGCATAATGATAAAGGTATCAATTTTCAAGAAGATATAAACATCCTACATATGTATGTACTTAACAAGAGAGCTTCAAAATTCATGAGGCAAAAACTCACAGAATTTAAAGGAGAAATAGACGAACCCACAATTATAGTTGGAGGATCCAACATTCCTCTATCAATTATTGATAGAACAAGTAGGTGGAGACCCAGTGAAGATATGGATAGCATGAAGAACACTGTCAACCAACTTGACCCAACCGATAAAACCCTCTACCCAACACAATACAAATCTTAAGTGCACGTGGAACAATCTGAAGTTAGACCATATTCCGGGTCATATGCAACACCTGACAAATTTAAAATAGTAGAAATCATACAAATCAGACCATATTGGAATTAAACTAGAAATTACTACCAGAAAGATACCTGGAAAACCCCCAAGTTTTTGGAACTTGAAAAGAATACTTCTAAATAACACAGGGGTCAAAGGAGGTTCTCAAGGCAAATTTAATAATATTTTAATTAAATAAAAATGAAAAAAATATTGAAATTTGTGGGACGTAGCAGAAGTAGAGCTTAGCAGGAAATTTATAGCATTAAATATTTATTTATTTATTTATTTATAATTTTTTTAAATTTTTATTTATTTATGATAGTCACAGAGAGAGAGAGAGAGAGGCAGAGACACAGGCAGAAGGAGAAGCAGGCTCCATGCACCAGGAGCCCGATGTGGGATTCGATCCCGGGTCTCCAGGATCGCGCCCTGGGCCAAAGGCAGGCGCTAAACCGCTGCGCCACCCAGGGATCCCTAGCATTAAATATTTATTAGAAAAGAAAATCTCAAATCATTGAGAGCACATGTAGAGGAATGAATATAATGATTGACCATGAAGTTTAAGCTGGGTAGGGAGGGAAGTGAGGACATGAAGGGAAATGGGAATAGTAGGTTTAATGAGTGGGGCCAAAGTATTGTTAGGGTGGAGGAATGATAAACATGAGTTAGAAAGGAGAAAGTGTTAGTTGAAAAGTGGGATGCCTGAAGTTGAGAAAAGAGAGGAATAGTTTTTTTTTTTTTTGTTTTGTGTGTTTAGTAATTACAAGGTCAGTGGTATGGCCATGTGGGTTAGTGGGTTAGTGGATAAAGTAGGGTGGAGGGCAAGAAGATATTTAGGGGAGAGGAGGTCAAGGAACCAAAAGGCCAGATTATCATAAAGGCCATCTATACAGATACTGAAATAACCAAGAATTATGGCAGGAATAGTGTTCTAACAGTGAGTAACAGTGAACCAGGTGCTAAAACCTTCAAGGAAAAAGTGTGAGTGATCCAGGGGTCAGTGATCACCCTGAGGACAGATAGCAAATGATATAATATGAGGACAGGAGATGCAAAACTGGGGGTGGTTTTTGAGGAGGGAGGATAATGTCCCAGAAGTGACAACAAGGAGGACACCTTTTCCACTTCCAGGCTTTGTGGTGCTTAGCGACGTGGGAAAGAAGACAGCACCATTTAAGAGGCCTTCAGAGACACTAAGGACCTCAGAGCTCGATTTCAGTGAAGGGAGATGAAGGGGATATACAGAGACACAGTTGCAGATAGAGGGGAATTTGATAACTGTCCACTAATTCTATGAAGCATGGCAGAAGGGTTTCAGAAGTTGGGGAGAAGGGATATGGAGTCCTAAAAGCGATATACAGAGCCGTCTGACTACACCCAAAGAGAGGAATGACCTGGGAGTCTTAGGGGGACTGACAAAAATAGATTAAAGCCATGTTGAGATTATCTGTGATGGCTTCAAGACAAATAGTAATGGTGAGGCCTTGGAGAGTGAGAGGTAGTGGTCTGTAGCAGTCACGGTTCAGAGAAGCAGAACTAATAGGATGTGTGTGTGTGTGTGTGTGTGTGTGTGTGTGTGTGTGTGTATTTAAAAGATTTCATTTATTTATTCGTGAGAGACACAGAGAGAGAGAGAGAGGGGCAGAGACATAGGCAGAGGGAGAAGCAGGCTCCATGTAGGGAGCCTGATGCGGCACTCCATCCCGGCACTCCAGGATCATGCCCTGAACCAAAGGCAGACGCTCAACCGCTGAGCCAGCCAGGCGTCCTGCAATAAGATATATAAAATTGGTTTATGTGATTGTGATATATACAGTTGAAACTTGAGCACGTGTTTGAACTGCATGGGTTTACTTAGACACAATTATTTTTCCATAAATATAGCATAGTACTGTAAAATATATTTTCTCTTCCTTATGATCTTTAATAACATTTTCTCTTCTCTAACTTACTTTATTATAAGAAGACAATATATAACACATTAACATACAAAATATGTATTAATCAACTGTTTATGTTCTTGTTAAAGCTTCTAGTCAACAGTAGGCTATTTGTTAAGTTTTGGGGAGTCAAAAGCTATACACAGATTTTCAACCGCATGGGGTGGTCAAGAGCTCCTGAGCCCTGCATTGTTTAAGGGTCGACTGTACTTTGTTTGGAATATATGATCTTGCAATCGAATATAGTGATGAGATAGCAATTTTTTAGAGGGGGCAGAAGGAGAGAATCTTTTTTTTTTAAGATTTATTAGAGAGAGAGAGAGAGAGAGAGAGAGAGAGCACATGCAGGTACAAGCAGGGGAGGGGCAAAAGGAGAGGAGAGGGAGTCCCAAGCAGACTCTTCACTGAGCACAGAGTCCAACTCAGGGCTGGATTCCATGACCCAGAGATCAAGACCCCAGCCGAAACCAAGAGTCGGCCACTTAATCGACTGTGCCACCCGGGCATCCCCAAGATAGCCATTTTTAATGGAATATGGAAACTCACCTGGGATGTTTGGAGACTTCTCTGGGTGACTTCTCTAGAAAGAAACTAGGCTTCCTAAGAACGCAAATGCCCGTTTTGATTGCTCAAAGTGATGATCTGGGGCTAGATAGTAATAGTAGACTCTTACTGGAGCCTCGGTGTCCAACGAAAGATGAATGGATAAAGAAGATGTGGTTTATGTATACTTACGTAAGATATAGCTGAGATGATTGGGAAGTGGAGTGACCTATACAAAAAGCAGATGAGGGCTGGCACTGGTTATTGCCACAAGTTTGTTATCCAGTTTAACCAATAAGTCCCTTACTCATGTATTGGCTGAGGGAAGGCTTGATAAAGAAGTTGAGACACCTGAATATCAGGAAGCATTTGATAAATTAAAAGGCAATTGGGTAAGAGACAAGATTTCAACTATTCCTGGTTATAATATATTCTTTGTAACTACAGAAACTTTGATGCAAGGGCATGAGGCTCTGTTAACTCAGAATGGGGAAGAGAGAAAAAAACGCGCCTTCCTTTTTATAGTCAGGAAAGTACTAACTATACTGCTAATAACATTTCTTGAGTATCATCTCTGTGCCAAGCACTTTATGTACATCATCTCATGTAATCCTCAGAGCAGTCCTACAAGGTAAATATTTAATAGCCAGAATGGCGTAGGCCCTGAGCAAATAGGATGGATACCTGTAGACAACCAGTACAGCCATACTCAGGCACATCAATTGACTATTGGTCTTGTCCATTTTATGGATGAGGAAACTGAGGCACAGAGCGTGTTAAGTAACTTGCCCAAGGCACTCAGCTTGGGAGCTGGTGATTTGAACTCACAGATCAGTGGGTCTCCAAAGTCTGTGTTTGACCGTGACTACTATGCTGTGCCGCATAGCTTCCAAGCAGAGAGGAAAGGTGGACCACATGTCTAATAACCATATTTGTGTGCTTGATAAAGCCAAAACCTTACTTATTCAGGTTCCCTAATTAATCCAAAGCCCTGAGCTGCAAACAATTTAATATTGTAAAGATGGACGTGGTTATTCCACAATATCCAGCCTCGATATCCAACATAGAGATGTCATCACGTGGTGGACATAGCACATCCTGGAGAGATTAAGGACTTTTACTTACTGCTTTAGGATTTTGTAGGGGAGACAGGAATTTTCAGGGGGAGGGGTGGTGGTTGTCAGGTCAGGAGTAGGATAGTCAGGGAGTGTCCCAATATGATTTTGCCCGAGTAAAGCAAGCATGTCAGAATAAAAATTACTTATTGAATGCAGCAACATTTGAATGTTCTTAATTATAGTGTCTTCCAAACAAGTTAGGGAGGGAATGAGGGAAAGCATGAAAGTGGGGTAGGGGGTGGCAGACCGGTGGTGAGCGGGAAATCCATATAGCACGTGAGGATGAGGGCCTGAAAAAGAAGCTGTTCGTGTTCTGGTGAAATCTCCTGTAGTTTCTTTGAAGGTACTACAAATCTTTTTTTTTTTTTTTATGATAGTAACAGAGAGAGAGAGAGAGAGAGAGAGAGAGAGGCAGAGACACAGGCAGAGGGAGAAGCAGGCTCCATGCACCAGGAGCCCGACGTGGGATTCGATCCCGGGTCTCCAGGATCACGCCCTGGGCCAAAGGCAGGCGCCAAACCGCTGTGCCACCCAGGGATCCCACTACAAATCTTTTCACGCAGATTCAGCCTGGGCTCAGAGTCAGGGCCAAAGTTCAAACAACATCAAAGTTTATTTTTGAAATAAAGGTTTATTTCCTCATGGAATTCTTGAAGGGTTTGCCTTGCATGTGTGTGAAGCATTGAGTCTGGGCTGAAAGGAATTTATTTTAGGACCTTGAGGAGTCTTCAGCTTACATGCCTATTGCCCTAGGAGGTGACTGATGGCTGTGTAAGTTTCCAGTCCACCCCTGGGGGCCCAGCTCTGGGGCATACCCCTCCCGCTCTGAAGGCTGCCTCAAGGGCAGAAGAAGCCTGCTCTCTCCTCTCAAATCTCAAGGCATCAATCAATGGGTCCCATCTTTTCCTAGTAAGGCATTGGTTAGCATGAGTTTTGTCTGCATTGTTGATTGCATCCTGGGATCTCTCCTGATTGAAAAGCTAAAAGCCACCAGTTTGTTTTCTTTGGGCTACTTTCTTAGGGCCTGTCTGAGGAGATAGTTTACTTGTGTTCTTAACTGCAGAGCCAAGCATTAAAATACCAAAAAGGGAGGGGCACCTGGGTGGCTCAGTGGTTGAGCATCTGCCTTCGGCTCAGGTCGGCTCAGGTCATGCTCCCAGGGTCCTGGGATCGGGTCCCACATCAGGCTCCCCTCAGGGAGCCTGCTTCTCCCTCTGCCTATGTCTCTGCCTCTCTCTCGTGTCTCTCATGAATAAAGAAAACCTTTTTAAAAAAATTCCAAAAAAGGGTAAATGACATTAAAAAAAAAAAGAGTCAATCTAGTATTTGCGAATTCTTGTTAGTTTCTCTCGGTACAGACACGATGGCTGTATATATACTTTTTCATTCATAAAGAAAGCGCCTGCATTGAGTCTCATGGCAAGAGGGTATTGAGGGTGGAATGTATTTTCTTACAACTTAGATAAAACAATTGCTTGGAAAACAAACAAACAAACAAACAATTGCTTGACTACAGAGGGATGTCAAGGAAAAAAACCGTGGCATTGCTGCTTATCTTCCAAGATGCTACTATTTGGGTAAATTTGAGAAGTAGCAACAGGGGGGCACCTTTCTTGGTTCTCATCCTAAAATAAGGCTGAGGGCTGTACTGGGAAACTGGATGGGTTGCACGTTTGCTCATGAGTTTTCACTTTGCAGCTGTGGAGATTGCCAACTTGGAGGAAGAGAAATGGCATATCCTATGTTACTTACTTATGCCTCCAAATCCAATTTTTGTTGAAATTCGAGGTTCTTAGCAGCAGCTAGTTAGGCAGCACAGAGGGTGGGAAGGAAAGTAGGGGCCTTGCTGGTTGTGCGTGGTCTGCTCTCCCATTTCCCCTCCTACCTCTCTAGCCACTCTTTTTCCAATCACTGCTTCCAGGCCAAACCCATGCCCAGTTCCACAGGTGGGCTCAGCTTAGGCTTACCTTGGAACTCTGAGTACAGTGACAGATGAACAGCCAGAGGTCTGAAGTCTGGGAGTTGGTGGGTGGGCAGGAAGCATCCAGCATTTTCAGGTCTGGCTTGGTTGTTAGGGTCCTCTCCTTTTGCTCCTTTGCCCCTCCCCTCTCTCTCCTGAATGTGCAGTGCCAAGGATTATAGGCAAACCAAAGCAAACACTGACCTCAGGGAACACTTTCTGGCTACTTGGCCCAGGGGATATTGGTGGAGGTGGGACACAGCAGTCTTGCCCTCCACATGTGCCTCTTCTCACTGCCTCCAGATGAGACGTTCTCGAGCATCTCCTTCCCCACATTGGGCAGTGTTCTGCTCTAGAATTCACGATGACTCTCTACTGGCCCTTGGGCCAGGTGAAATCCTTTAGTAAACCTCTTCAGATTGGGTTCTTCCCATAATCCAGCTGTACTTATTCATTCATCCACATGCATTTTCTGTATGCCAGTCACTGTATGCCAGTCACTGGGCTTGGCACTGGGCATAGAGAAGTGAACAAGACAGACATAGTTCCTGCCCTCACGGGGCTAACAGTTGAATGGGAGAAGACGGTATTATTACAAACGCAATATTATTACTATAACAAGGATGATCACACTAATTCTGCAGTGGGGGGTGATGTGGGAGGATGGAACAGGGCCCTTCGTCTTAGCTGCTCACCTGCCCTGGACAGCGTGGCCGGAGTGTGGCACTTCTAGAACCCCCAACCCTTCCCTCCATAGACCAGAGTTGGATCCCTGTGCTCCTTCTCAGGGGCTCTTTGACATCCAGGCCTGCCTTTCTCTCAAGGTCTCAGTTTTACTGTTGGGAAGAGACCAGAGAGAAGAATGAAGGTGAAAACTTACATTCCCTTGACTTCTCTTCCCGTAGCACGTGGAGTACAGCTCTGGTTCTGGGAAGGGAGGAGGGGCTCTGTTCTGAGGTGGCCCCATTGCAAGTCCTTGATGTTTCCTTGATGAAAGCCAGGGCCAGCACATTGAAGAGGCTGGAATGAACAGACTTGGCTGGGACGGCAGGAGGGTGGTGGTGGGGGGGGAGGGCAGGAGGAGGGTGTGGGGCCAATGCTGATTCACTTGGAGTTGAGCTTGTTATTATAGAGTCCTGAAAGATTTCATCAGCTTCAGGAATCCAAGTCGTGAGGTGGGCTCAGACACTAGGCCCAGCCCAGGCCTGCCACCCTCAGGCAGCGAAGCTCTACCCACACTCTACCCACACGGTCTCTTTCAATCTGCTCGTACCTCATTTCTTTTTCTCCCACATGAAGATCAGTCTGAATAGCCCATAGGTCAAGGACAAGTATCCTTGGAGAGTTCAGCCAAGTCCCTACTTCCTGCCAGTCACTCTCTTGGCTCAGGTTGGAGTTTTCCAAATACAGAATTTTAGGTCCCTGTTCTGCAATTGGATTTAACAGTTCAGAAGAGAGGTTGTCTTTTGCCCATTTGTGTCTTATTGTAATAGAACCCAACTTTTTTTTTAGTACCCATGTTCCAACTTACTGAACAAGGAACAGATTATTTGCCGTGCAAGGTAATCAGATTACTTTTAACTAGTTGTAGAGCCTTTTTGAACTGCTTAAGGGACAATTCTGTAAAGGAATGAATGAAAACTGGCCACACTCAGGATCATTAGTGTAGACACACATAGTCTGTTCAAGGTGCTTTGCTAATAGATTATAAGGGATTATAAGGATGGGAGCATTTTTAGGAGGACCGATGAGACAATTATCAGAAGGAAGAAAGGGACAAAGTCAAAGTGGTTTAGAGGAGAACCAGATGGTAGCTCAGTGTGTTGAAATTAAGTGTTCGGAGTGGAGACTCCCCAAGTGCACGGGGACATACACACACACTCAGGCACCCTGGTTTTCTGAGGACGTCACTGTCTCCCTCTCTTCTAACTTCTACAATAGAGAGAGATCAGGACATGACTACAGGGTTTCTTGTACTGCAAGCATACCTATCCCAGCCTGTTCCGTGGGCACCTCAGGAGCCCAGTGCAGCCAGAGATGGAGGTGGCCCTGGGCTCTCTTTCTGCATAAAATATGGAGCAGCATCCCTCCATCCGAACTGAATCTACTGTTCCAGAGAGTGGGTTTCTTTTCATCCATCCATCCATCCATCCATCCATCCATCCATCCATTCTATTCATTCATTCCAGAGTCTTTACAGCAGTCCAGGCACTGTGAGTACCCAGAGACACTCTTCTCCTGACAGTCCGGTAAGATAATTGGTTCTTTCCTCCTCGGTTGCAAGCTCCTGGGTG